>NC_037675.1:27439882-27589463 GCF_003255815.1 Theropithecus gelada | reverse complement strand
TCGCCCCCCCCCCAAAAAAAAAAAAAAAAAAAAAAAAAGAAAGAAAAAAAAAAGGAAAAAGAAAAAAAGAAAAAGAAAAGAAAAAGCCAAAACAAAAGGGAGAACCTTCTCCCGGTAGCAGCGGCAGGAACTGCAAACATGATGGCGGCAGCTCCCATCCAGCAGAACGGGACCCACACTGGGGTTCCCATAGACCTGGACCCGCCGGACTCGCGGAAAAGGCCGCTGGAAGCCCCCCCTGAAGCCGGCAGCACCAAGAGGACCAATACGGGCGGTGGGTATCGCTTCCACCTCCCCGCTGGCCCCATCCCCCGCCGCCCGCCCCTGCCTCCCTCCCTCTCGCCGTCCTCCCTCCCTCCCTCCCGCGGCCCGGACACCTCCAGCCCGAACCCGGCGGCTCCTGCGCCCCTGCCCCGCGCCCCCTCCCCTGCACCTGCCCCGCTCCTAGCTGTCCCCTACACATTTCCATTTCTGTGTTTATCATTCATCAAAATGGCGACCAGTTTTTCGGAATAGACCTATCTTTCCATTTAATCGGTCCAGAGGTTGACCATGTAAATATCCTAGACCTGGGCAAGACGGTCCATTCAGGAGGAGGAGGAGGATGACCCCGGAGTGAGGTGATGGCCGCCCGAAGATGCGCGCTGCGTTTAACAGTCTGATAAAATAAATAAATAAATGGCACTTGGGTAGCGGATTGCGAATGATTGGGGCGCCGGAGAGTTTTTCCTCTCTCCATCCTCTTGCTTTGGGCCACAAGTAGTATGCAAAATCTTGATGAGTGCATGCCCTTACCGCACTTAGATTGTCGGTGCAAATATTTCATTGATTTGTCTTCAGGGGGGTGCATACGAGGTTGGGGGTGTCTGGAACGGTGACTTGTTAGTTAACATCCTGCGCTTCCTTGGAAGATGAGTTTTAACGGGACCGATATCGCTTCTTCATTTGCACTGGAGTCATCTTAACAATGCACCCAATGCATCGAAGCAGAGGTGAATTTATCTCCAGCATATGCATTGTAGACGGATGGGGGTCTTTTGAGTGGCACACCGCAACATTTGGAACATTCATTCACATTAAGAAAGCTGGATTTACCGGGGTGTCTCCTGTATAAGACGTGATCAAGTTGATGGAAATGAAAGTTTGTGGAGTTGGCTTTATTTTCTAAAACATTTCATTTTATTTTTCCTGGTTCTTCGACTCCCTCTCCGTTTTAAAAGTTGTGATTATTTTGGGAAAGGAACATTGTCTGTTTTGTCACTTTTAATAGTATTTAATATAAATGACTCCTAAGCTTTTTAGTATTGGCAAAATTCTTCTTAAGGTCCTTTAATTAATGAGCTTAAAGGAGCTCACGGTAGACTAAGAACTGCTAAAGAAATGCACTGGGATTAGTTAGATTTGCCGGTCCACCACACTGAGTTATTTTCTGGCAGTTATTGAAGACTTGGAATACACCCCACAGTTTGAGTGGATTATTTGGTAGGAGAATGGTTGTTTTGCGGACTTTAAGTAGGATATAGGCAATGGCTAATTGTAGTCCTTATGTGTTTGTTAATGACAAATAAATACAGCTCATCACTATTTACAGTCCTGGGCTTTTCTTCTTTTTCAATATGTTAAGTGAAGGTTCGTCATCTTATAAATCTCTGAAGTTTTGTTAAAGGGTCAGTTCATTTCATTTTGCCACAGATAGAATTGGAAGATTTCCATGTTTGGAATAACAACTGGAATTTAGTCACCAGTCTTTACAGTGCTGCAAAATAATAGAATATGTTTATATTTTAATTCCAAGCTTTGAAAGTATAAATCCTATAAAATGGGAAACATTTTGTACATATTTGTTTTTCAGTGTAATTGGCTTATTTTCATTCTCAAAACATGTTTAACTTCGTATTTCCTGCAGTTATATACCCAGTGCTTTAGTTGCTGTTTTTCTCTCTTGAGGGTGGAGAGGGGATACAAAGTTTGAAATACTGTGTTAACCGAGTATATTTCTTTGCATTTTTCAGAAGACGGCCAGTATTTTCTAAAGGTTCTCATACCTAGTTATGCTGCTGGATCTATAATTGGGAAGGGAGGACAGACAATTGTTCAGTTGCAAAAAGAAACTGGAGCCACCATCAAGCTGTCTAAGTCCAAAGATTTTTACCCAGGTAGGTGCAATGGTGAAGAGATTGTTTGATGAGCTCCCTACAGGAAGGAAAGATCTACATGTGTTGTATGCTGTCTTGAAAGAATTTTTAAACAATACTGGAGACTTTATTTAGATATTGCTTTATTGGAGTATGTTGTGGAAAAATTTTCAGATTATTTCTATTGTTGATTATGCCTTTTTCCTATAATTGTTGTACTGTGTATGTGAATTAGACCAGTTACAAGATGATTCGGGTATTTCTGAATAATTCTTATTAGCAAAAAAATTCAAAAATTTCAAGATAGAAACCTGGACATCTGGCATCAGGAAATAGGGTTCTTCTGAAGTTTTCAGACATCATTGTAATGACAATTAGCTTAGAGTGAATTCCGAAGAGGGGGGTTGGGAGGCTTCTTAAAGAATGGACCATTTACTTCTGAATCCATTATGTACCTCTTTCTGCTTCATTGCTTTGTTTGTTGGCCTTGGAGTGAAGTAAAGAGGACAAATGTTGCCTCTTCAGATTTTTTAAATATTTCAGTTTTAATGCAATTGATATAAGGAAATTTATACTGTTATGCAAGAAGTAAAATAATGCTTCAGAATTCATGTTAACTTAAGAGCTAAATTTGATTAAATATGTTGACAGTTAGTGTAGTACAGTAACCTACTGGAATATGGGAAGTTTCCTAGGTGGTATAAATTTTTTGATTTTTACTTTCAAGTATGCCTTCTTAAGTGTTAAATAGTTCTGCATGTCCATCTTTTTCTTTTTCTTTTTTATATTTTGCTAATCACTGTATGTATTTTAGGTTTAAGAGAAAAGTCTCTGTAATTGAGTAGTACATTTCCTAGATAAAACATTATCAGCTGGTTTGCTTTTATTTAAATCTAGCTTTCTGCGATTTTTTTTTAAAGGTTATTTTATCTTTATGGCTATCAAAAACGTTAATTCAGTGCTGAGGGAACCAATACTGCTTTAATTTTTTTTCTTCCTGGTGGAAAAGAAAAGCTGATTTGCTTTCAGTGATCTAATTCAGTAAGAGTTCTTTAATACAGCAAAGACATCTGGCATGAATGTAAGCAGAACATTTGGAGGACTTCTTTTTCATAGCCAATCACTTGGTGTTAGAAACAGACCATTATACTGGATAAGAAGGTTTTAGAATGGTTGAAACTATCATTCAGTTTTATAAATTAAATGTAGTATTTTTTGTAAGCATTAAACTAAAATGTAATATATTAGACACGATGTTCCTCTAAAGTTTGTTTCCTGTGAGTGTAATTTTGCAGATGGCTGTCCTTGTCTCTGAAACTTCCCTTATGCATTAAGAAAGTTTGCTAACATATTCCCATTCATATATTTAAAAGGTATATTATGATAAAAAAAAATCAATATGGGATTGTGAAAACCCCTAGTACAAATAAAAGCACTCAAAAGAGCTTGATTGCAGAATTAATAATGTGATAGTTCTAGGAAAAGAGGTGCAATAGTAAATTAAATTCACTGTCAATAGATGAAAATGAAATAGCTTTTTTGCATTATACATGAGGTGGTATCAGATGTGCAGGGATGTTACAGAAAATTAGTGTTTATCAAGGATATTCCAAATAGTAAATTAAATGTCTTTTAATTTGAATATAGTTTATTTTCAGTGGGTTGGAAAGGGTGCACTGAGAATTAGATCTTTTGTTTTTAGTCCACTTAGTTGTACATTTTTTGCTTATTACATTGAAATTGAATATTTTATTTATAGTTCTGAGGCATGTTATTTGTAAGAGCAAGAATATCTGTTGGAAAAAAATGGAAAGCTGGAATGCGTTGAATAAAATTCGAGTGTGTAGTGACGTAACCTGATCAAATGTGAGTTGAAATGTCGGATAAAAGAAGGCTATACTTTGCCGGTAACAGGTGGAAACCAATCATACAGTGTGGGATCAATTTTAAGGATAAAATAAAGCCTTGTAGTTTATAAGAAGCTTAAAGAATTCTGAACAGTTTGTATTAAAATACAATTTTAACCAGATTATTACCTGTTTGGACAGATAATCTCTTTGCTTCAGATAGACTTTAATTTTAATAGTCTTTCTCTTCACACTTGACCACAAGTCTGCAGAATAATTTAAGATCCCGGTATTCTTCAACATAGCCTCTGAGCTCTTTTCAATTTCTCTTACTCAGATGTACGTAGATGTACGTAAGGGACACTTACCTTGCACATCTCAGATGAACTAAACTGTGATCTTATCACGAAGTTATAAAGAATTTCTTATAGGATTAATGAAATCATTTGGAATCCCATTTTTGTGTCTTTCATACATATATGAAGTTCTTAAAGCTATATATATGTATATTTATGACTGTCGTAATCTACTAGAATAAATATGCCTAGTGTTTATTTCATGAAGCCCTTTTCTGTTTCTTATTTGGTAAGAGAGCATATCTGGGGAAAAGTCTACTTTAGTTGTATAACCTAATGGATTTTCTCAAATTACCCAAGTTTTTAAACAATGTAATTGTGTTTGTAAGGTTTAGTTAAAATACTAGTGTGTTTTCGAAAACTTTCTTCAGGATGTATAACACCGAATACAGACACACTTTGGGGACATTTTAATACATTTTAACTCAAACGATAGGTGCTTTAAAAAATTATAGCCAATATAATTTCCTTGTATGCTTATTTGTTTTTCTTATTTCTTTAGAAAATATCTTAAGCAACCCTGCCTTTATGAGTAATTTTTAAAATTATAGTTGAAATGAAGAAAACATTTTTGTACATTAATTTGACAATTTGTACAGCTGGATATTGCATTGTGTTTTTCAATGTCATGTATTAAATAACAAACGAGAAAATTGTGTGATGAGGAATTGTAAAATGTAGTCTTCAATTACTGCAATCAGATAAAATGATCTGCAAGTAGATCATTTTTGCTGTACTACATAATCCATTTATCTATTTCAAAATCAAATCTTACAGAGTACTGACTTAATTCTGGTGGTTTAGGAATATACCTTTTTTCCTTACATGATTAGAGCAAGCCAATTTGATTTACTTATATATCTTTTTATAATTAGTTTATAGCAAGTTACTTTGTAGTAAACAACAGCTTTCTTGGTTTGAGGAATATATTATTGTATTCCTTTTCAGAATGATGATAGTTTATGTTTATTCTTTTATTTGGCATAAGGATATGTTTGGGTTTTGTTAATAAACATACTGATTTTTATCTGTAGAAATTATTTAATGGATGGTTCAGGTAGGTAATCCGAAAAACTTACTGAGTGCATTATTGGTTGGAAGTGATAACGGATGTATGCAATAAATATTTTCTTATATTCCTTAGATTTTAGAACATATCATAGTATACTTATTTTTATTCTATTATATGATATTCATTACATCAGTCAAACAGAATCCTTTATTATGGTGTTGGAATCTGTGTCTATTTTACACTGTTTTTGTATTTGTGGTTATAAAACTAGGATCACGTTTAATAAAAAATATTTCATTTTATGGTTCCTAATTTAAAATTTGAACTTATTATTTGTACATTCATTATATTTCAGTTTTTCTTACTGTCCAAATTGGGTGGTGCTTTTTAAAAAAAACACAAACCATTATACGTTTTTTTAAATCATAAAAAAGCAGAATGTAAGTGAAATTTTTTATAGGGAAGGAAAGACCCAACATTGCTTTTATTTTGAAAAGGGGAAAATATAGTGGCCAAATTAAACTTTAGAACTAGAATTGTATAATTATGATAATTTTTTGCAAATCAGAGGAGATAATGAATTTAAAACATTATTTCTGTTTACATCATTGAAGGAAGAGTGTTATGATATTGGTAGTACATATGAATGTGAATCTCTTACAGCTTCTAAAAGTTGCAGTCTGTACTTTGATCTTAGATACAAAGAATATTGGACATTTATTGGTATATATGTTAAGGCAAAATTAGTGATAAATAGAACTATAACAAGTAGAGAAAATAAAACAGTGTAATTTCCAACATTGTTGGGTGGGTTTAATAGGATAGTTATCATTACACTAGGTCATACCTTTGATTTTAGTATCTTCAAAGAGTTGCTAAAGTGTTTTTCCTTGAATCTTAAAGTTGTAATGTTTATTTGACACACTACCTATTGTTAGGATTACTTTTATGTTTTATCTCTATATCTAGAGTTGAAGGAGAAACATAATCCTTTACTTAAACATTAGTATCTGAAAATTTGCTGTATTTTGGTTTAATTTTTAATACTTTATTTTCTTACTTTAAGCAATACGAAATCTTAACATAGGAAGGAACATTACTGGCATAGCACAATCTATATTAACATTACAGTTTCCAAAAGATACAATTTTATTCTCATCTTGTATATGCAAATGTTTTGTGGGGTTTTTAGAAAGATAAATTAGCACTAAAAATTTTAGCTGTACATTTTATTTGATTCCTTTTTATATCATTTTGATATTGATATAGTAAGTTATAAGACATCACTAATTTATAGTGTTGGTGTTTTCATGAATCATATACACAATGTCGCTTTGAAATTTGCTTTTTGATGCTTTCTGGGCTTTGGAAAAATAGCTCATTTAAAATTTGTGTCATTGTAATAAAATCTATCTAACAACATTGTCTTGCAAATGCTTCCCCAAAGGATTTCAGGAATAGTTTAAACATAGTGAACACATTTGGTGATATAGTTCAATACTTATGTATTGAAGATGTTTCATACAGCAAGAGGAAAAATTATCTGTGTCTTGAAAATGCTAAGGAGTATGTGATATTACTAAAAACCTGACCGACAACCATCAATTAAAAACTTATGTATTTTATAGTTGTATTATTTGGGGTTTTTTTTGCTCTGGCTTCAGACAATTAATTTTTTAAAAATATTATTAAATGACACAAATTACATTTATTGACTACATATTATGCCACTTGTTAACTAAATTTCAGCGCCTAATAAACATTTTTTACCATAGAACTTTTAACTACAGAGTCTTAGTTGTGTCCAGTTTAGTGGAGCTATATTTTAAAACACAACTTTTATGAGTAAGTGCTGCTTTTCAAAATAAAACTGGGGGGACGAAGGTGGGAGATTTGTGCTTGATTGCCATCTCATTTCCATCTTTGGATACAGCTTTAGCATAAAGTTAAACAACATCTGCAGAGATCTGACTGACAAACATCTCTCTGGGACTCATCATTGCAGCCTGCAGCAGGTGCATTCAGCTTTGCAGTCTTTTCCAAAAAGAGGTTAGTTTGTTTTAACATTTATCAGTAGACCAGTGGGAGCAAGTGACTAGAGAGAAGAGGTTAGTTGTCACTTGTTCAGTACTGGAATACTACAGGTAATTGGACTGGACTGGTGGGAGCTGCAACAGTGTATAATCTCACGTTGCACTGCAGCTGCTATGGAGCTTAATTATCCTGACCCTTAGAGACTGAAGTGTCATGGTATAAGATGCAACACGCAAGGAATGAAGTAGTGGTTTTCAATACTTTCTGATACTTGGGTTGATGAAGTTTCCATTTTCCTCATCTTACTCTTTAAAGGTATGGCATCAGCTTTCCCATATCTTTAATATGGAAATATTTTCAACTGAATTGATTTTTCATGAGTCTGATAGAATGTATATAAAACAAGGATAGGGTCTCTAGGTATAGAAATAAAAAGAAAATAACCTTAAGTGAGAAGCATTTACATTTCACGATTCCACCAGTACATATTTAAAACATGAGTGAGTGGAAATAAGTGGAAATACTTGGTAGTTTTTTAAAAAATATTATCTCAGATTACCATTTATTTTTTATAGGAAGTTAAAAAAATGTAATATTTAAGTTGTATCTTTTTAGAATATTGATGGCTTTGGCAAGTAAACTTTGCAGAGTAGTTTGAAGTGTTCCAACAAATAGGACAGGTGTAGCATATTAAAAATATTTTTTAAGATTTTGAACTTAATGAGTCCTATTGAAATATTTCCCACATTTAATTACAAGTAAATTAAAATTTAGTCAAAATCTCAACAAATTGGTCTGTCATTTATTTCCGTTGTTTTTAACTTTTCAATCTGTTTGAAGTATTGACTTTGAGTATGCATCTATGACATATGTAAGTTTCTTGTGTGTTCTAATAGTATTCCCAGTGAATATAGATATCACAGTCCTGTTCATTAATCAGCCCTTAAATAGGCAATATATTCAAAGGTAAAAATACATTTAAACAAAATCTGGCAAAATCTGTATTATCTCAAAATAATTTGGAATGTAAAAACCATTTGAAGTCTTTGTAAAACAGTTTTATAGCTGTGACTTTTCTACTAACTTTACTAATCTGAATTTTTTGTTATCCACTGAATATAATTTGTTATTTACCAAAGAGTAATTAAGTTTTGGAGTTTTCACAGATTTTTTTTCTAACATTTTTGGAAACTATGTATTTTTCCTGAAGGAGTATTTACCAGTATTGGTAATAACTGATTGATACTGAAGATACTACTTGAGAAGAAAATAAGTTTTACTTTAATTATGAATCGATGGTAATTATAGTAGTTAAAAGAAATAAGATTAAAGCTATGCTATCTAGAGGTCAAGAGATTCATTTCAGTACTTTAAAACATAAATTATTTTATTCTCTAATCAAAGTTTTTCATTTTTGACATGATTAACTATTTTTAATCAATTCTTATCAATATAAAAATACTTTAAAATTTCACATATATACGTTTGCTATAATTTTTAACTTTTTGTTTAATAAGACATTGAATAAGAATAAACATTTTAAGACTACAAGTAAAAAAGAGAATTATTTACACTGATAAACTTTTTGAGATGTTTTCAGTATTTTCCAAGTTTCACACCACTGTATGGATATCCTTTTCTATGACAAATCTTGATCATGAAAACACCTACTATCTGCACTCCATCACTGATATTTTGCTGCTTCCTGCAGGGCCTGTCATAGCATTGTTGGCAGGAACAGATGAAAAATGAAATTAATGTCTTGAGGTTTTTAACAGCAAAATGATTAAGGTAAGATTATTTGGTCTGGAAAATAAAACATTTTTGTAAATTTTTCAATGAATTTTATTCAATAGGTTATACTGAAAATTGATGTTATATTTTTATTTTTTGTTTCAAGACTTGTTTATGTCATAATGATGTTCAATATATTTCTAATTTCTGATAAACTGTATTGCAAACTCAGTAATTTAAAAATTTTAGATGGTAGTGTTTTTTTACCTTCCTTGTGAAACTGAGCATACTTTTCAAAGTTCTGTGGAAGAAATTTTCAGTTCATTTTAAAGATGTTTGAGAATAGTTATACTCTCATGGCTCCATAATTTTACTCACAGTGTAAGTTTTCAGAGAAGTTTGTTAATTAAATAGGATTTCAAATCTTGCATTTCTTCGAGGATACAATAAATGCTCACGCCCAGTTTACTTAGGTCTAAAAAAATCATTCTGATATTAAAGAAGATTGTCTTCATTTAAATTGTTAGTAATTTGCTGCTGTAGAAAATAGACTGGACTGAGATGAGACTGTATTTTAAGATCTAATCTGGGGGGAAGGGCAGAATAGAACCAATAGTAGTGCATTTCAGTAACACAGAATAGTAGGTAATGGGGGGTACCTGCTATTTAAAAACAAAAACAAAAACATGGTTTTGTTTTCTTTTTATGTTGCTAAATATTTTAGAAGAACTGTAGCTTTTTAATTTTGGTCATATTAATTCTTGAAATACCTGGTTTTAAAGTGGTTAGTGTTGGAGGCAAGTAAGCTCTTACTGGGAGAGCTCATTCACATACTTAGTCCTTAATTATTCTTTGGATAACCTGTGTTTTTATTTTTCTACAACTAGTATATGATGATTTCTTTAAAAAGTGGTGAAGGTAATTTTTTTTTAAACTTGGTTTCATTCTTTAATGTGAAGTAGGCCTGGAAGCTTTCTCTTGTTAATTATTTTGCATATTTATCAGATGCTTCCTATAAACCCTGGTGTAGGCAGCAATTTGGTAATCATTACTTAGAATTATTACAGGGTATCTTTTCTCCATTCAAGGAGTATAGGCATACTTTGCTTTACCCTGAGAAGTTTTGCTTTGCTATTTTCTCCTCAGATTTTTGTTTTGCTATTTTCTCCTTAGATTTTTGTTTTAATTTTTTTTTTTTATATTGTAGCATCTCTGTTAAAGATTTAGCACAACACTTAGAAATAGCTGAGAGACTTTTTATTTAAAGGATTTGGAAAATCATAGAGTTGTGCAAATAGATAAAAGTGATGAAGTTCAGATGATCTCTTCTAAAACTTTGACTTAACAGTTGAGAAAACCAAGGTACCAAGATATTAAGTGATTTATGTACGGTTTCTCTAATGCCAGTAATTGTCTTGTAGCTTTGAAATGTGTTTTCTGAATTTGTGGTGCAATTGTAGTAGGTACTTCATTCTCTTGTTTTGTTCTACTTTTTTTCCCCCTCCCTTTTGGATGTGACTCTGAGGAAATAAGTCCTTACCTCCTCTCTCTCCTAGTCTTAAAATGAATATATATATATATATATATATATATTTTTTAAACAGTCACGATGGCCTCGTGGTTATTTTGCCATTATTATTATTATTTTAGTTCATGTGCTACACGGAAGGAACATAGGTAAGGTGCTCTTTGGTCATTAGCAAATTTCTTTTAGAAATTTAGGATATCATAGGTTATATTTCCTGGAACATGTAGCCTGGTCATTTTCTCTCTTCCCTTAATTATACTGTTTGAAAGTGGCAGTATTTTTAGGGTGATTAGGTTTCTGCAGCATTGTTATTTTTCTTCATTTGTACTTTTTTTTTTTTCTTCCTTTCACCATTCCTTAGCTATACTTCTAAATTTTAATTTTTGGTTAGAGTATTGGCTTTCATTTAAAAAGTAGGCTAAGTTAAATTTTGTTTTCAAGAATTATTTTAATAATATATGTATTTTCCATGTGTTTATGACTTTTATAGTAACACCCTTAAATATAGCGTATTTGGGTGAGTATTCATAACATTTGGTTCAATATATAAAATGTCATGATTAAAAAATAAGCATGAGGCTAATTGTAAGGCAACATAAGTAGAAATGTAGTTGTATTGTCCAGTAATTATTAATTTGAAAACATCACTGTTTTCTCTTTCTTAGCTGTTCATTTCATTAAGTTGATCTACTTAGTTAATTAGAATTCTGATACTATTTTCATTGTGTTATAGGCTTAAGGACTACTTTCTAATATAATCATAAAAGTACTTAGTGTGATTTTGAAGACTTTTCCTTCTACAGTGCTAAATTAAAACAAAAAAATTTTTGTGATAGTCTTTACTCACATCAATTGAGTAATTGGATTAAGGTCCACTGATGTGGGGGAGTTTATGGCATCCTTCTTGCCTGCTGTGTGTTTAACATACAGCCCAATTGTTTAACCGTAGGTGGCACTGGAAATTTACATGAATGTATGAATGAATGACTGAATGAACAGTTTGAGATTTCTTCTGTGAAGTGCTCATGTAATACCAATACAGTGGATATAGAAGGCAGTCCATCTTTAGTTTTTCATTACACTTCTAGTTTACTTTAGTAATGATTTAAGAAATTTAAATGAACGAGAAATGCATAGGAGTGTTACGGTAGGTATTGGCTAGGTACAGTGGAGTATGACAGGGGAATTTTGCGTTCTGTTTAGCATGCTATCCTGCATGAAAGAAACTAAAATCCAGTATTATGGAGAGTTTGTTAAAGCCACCTCTGAAATGAGAAGACTACCTTTAAAATAACTTAAGCAACATGAGTTTAAGATTTAGTTATTAATAAAGTAATTAAAGGTATATATACTACAAGATTTTATAGCAGTATCACATTACAGTTTATTTATGGCCACATGGCCATATGTTCAATGAGGAACAAAGACCAATCATGATTTTTCTTGAGTACTAACCATCAAATTAAAGTGACATATTAGAAGTATGCTTACTAAATATTTTATTTGTAATATATTTTAATATCTTCTTTCCCAACTATAGTGGGGAAGTTAACATGTGACTTTGTTGGGGGTGGTTACATTGTTACATTTAGAAACTGGACAATTTGCTTTTCTAATTTGCCAAGAAAAAAGAAAAAAATACCAGCTGTATAGTAGAGGGGAACTTACTTGCTTATAGTTTGACCAACTTAAATATCAAGGTATTAGTATATGTTACTTTATTTGAAATCAAAATTTTAGGGAAGTTATTGAGTTTAGGATATTGTGGCATCTTTACATACTTTGTAAATACATGCAATTTAAAGAGATACATGAAATAAGAGTGTTTTTCTTGTATTAATACATTGTTTGATTTTTATCATAATAAACCAGTGAAACATCTAAGATTTAATAGATACACTCTTTCATGCCTTGTGATTAGTCTTCCACATTTTTGTAAATTTTATTTACAGAAAAGTGGTGGAGAACAGTGGGTTAAAATAACTCTATCATAGTGTTTCTTTACTTGTCTGTTTCCCCGTGCCCTGCTTTGTCACAGATTTTAAGTTTTATGAACATGAGTGGGCTTTGTTGGGTTTAGAACTAAGTGTACAATGCCCTGAAATCTTAGGTGGATACCAGGTTATAAGTTTGATAACTGTATAATGGAGAATTATATCTAGAAGTTGAAATTATCTCTGTTTAGTATCAGGGTCTTGGGAGGAGGGGTTAGACTTCAAAGAAGACTTCAAAGAGAAACTGACAGGGTTTGGGGGACTGAATTTTAATTTGCTTGTTGAACAAAGGTGGAAGATCATTTGAAGCGTATATAGACATAAAGGTATGCAGCAATTCTGTTATATTCAGGGGTCTAAAGGTAGTTTGGTGTTAATTGGATAAAAGGTGGACATTGCTGTTGGTATGAGGGCAGTGGTGGTAGGAGGCACTACAGACATCTGTACAGGTAGAGACAATCTAGTGCATGTGAAAAAGAAGAAAAGCCTGGCGGAAAAAATTCATCCTGGGTATATTCATTAGCAAGAATATTTTTAAAATCTACATCTGCGGTGTCTGTAAAATGACTGACAGTGGTACTGTAGTTAAAAAATATACATTTGTGTAAATATAGTGACACTTATAGTCTGGCGGATGGATTGCCCAGTTGTCCAAAAGTATAGTTGAGTATCAGATTGGATTCTGATTTTCTGCTTAGGAAATTGAAATAGGATTTTATAAAGACCCAATTTACTTAGAAAGGAAAAGGCACAGGGAAAGATGGGGCAACTAGAAATACAGAAAAGAGATGTTAAGAAATGTGAGTTGTGTTTAAGCAGTTATGTGCCAAGTATGGAAGAAAAAAAAGGTGGAGGGCACTTCATGAATGACAGGTATCTATGAAGAATGTTTTGCTATATGCAGGGAAAATCTTTAACCAGTTTGCTTTTGATTCATAGCAGTTCAGATCATATACTAGAAAAAAAGTATCTTGTTTCTTAAGTTCATTCAATATGTAGGCCTTTCTTGCTTTCTTGGCATATGAAAAGATATACTTATTTTTAATTTGATAAACATGAGTGATTTATACAATGTATGTGTGTGAACTTAATGCTGTTCAAACACTAAAGTTAGGTATATTGTCAAAACATTGTTATGCTATGTCAGTGAAAATTAAAACTTACTATTTATTTGTTAGTGGATTCTCTGTTATGTAATTTTTTGCTGAATTTTGGTTGATTGTTGAGATAAAGCAGGATTTTTCATCATTTATAAATATTTCACATAAGAATGAATCTTAATTAATACCCTTATCAAATTGAGATGAATTTTTAAAAGACTGAAAAATACGGTACTGTTTTTTCATTTAGAAAATGAGATTAAAAATCTATCTTGCATTTTATACTGATTTGTGCAATTATTGGCTACTTGTGTAGAGAAACATTAAAAAATTGAACAGCTGAAGTGACATTAAGCAACAGATGGGGATTTAAAATAAAAATATTCACTGTGTAATCTTTATTTAAGTGCTATTCATAATTTGGTAATACCAGTTGTATAACTCAAGGTTGAATTCAATATAAAAAAGGAAGCATAAGAAAAGTCCAATTTCTTTAAAATTGATATCTATATTATGGTATGAATTCATGATTTGTTTTTAAAGTGAGAAATAATCTAGCTACGTGTTGCACACTGGGTTTTTTTTTTTTTTTTTTTTTTTTTGCAGGTCAAATTCAATTCTTTTTGAGAAAAATTTTGAAGAAATTTTGAATTATTTCAAAATAGTATTTATTTGAATTTAACTATTTTACTATTTCTGCCTTTAAAATGATATTCTATTTTGTATTTTAGCTTCTCAACTGAAGATTTGAAACCATGGTTTCTTTACAATAGTATTTTAAACTAATTGTTCTGAAGTGTATACCTGTTTGTTTAAGGAAAGGTATGTTCCCCTCAAAGCTTTATCACACTTTGAGTTATGCTGGTGTATTTGACATCTTGTTTAAAAACTAGAATGTCTCTGCATATGAAAACACAAACTGTGATAATGAGCTAGATATGCCATATGTGGCAGTTTAGGTTGGCATATATCTGAAATGGCATGTTTAATGTACTGTATTACTAGGATTAGTAATTTTACAGTGGAAGGCTGCTACTTTTATGATGTAGTCTCCTGCTGCTGGGCTTATAAGTCTGATGGACTCTTTACTCAAAATCTGTTTTCAACTTCTGTAAAAATCTTTTTACTATTGGAATTACCTACATAAGATCTGTCTGGCTGATTAACTTATTATCTGAAGTTTGTAAAGATTAGTGAGTATTAGAGAACATATGTAGTTTGATAGGTTTATAAATGTAAATAATAATTATGTATATTTTGTTAAGGAATAATAATGCTAACATATTCAGTATTGCCAAAAATGGTTTAGTAAAGTACATAATTGAGAATTGTTCACAATATTTTTATTTTTAGAAAAAAGTGCATAGGAAAAGCTTTGAGGTCCTATGGAGTCTTGGCAGTGAAGCCATTAAAAAGCAAACTGCAATAAATAATGTTCTTTTATGACAGAATGCACAACTTTAAATTCATATTCCAGTTTTCATGGACATAATGTTCATTTTTTATTTTTTAAATTATGCTTTTATCCAAGGTTTTTACTGAAGCATCTTCCAATCAGTCAGCAGATTGCATTAAAAATAAGTAGAAACTGCAATGCAATGGGGATAATTTAGATAATTTAAATTCAAGTTATAAGTAATATAAAAAAGAATGTAAACATTTTTGACTACTTAAAATATGTAGAATAAGTACAGTTTCAGGTTTGGGAAATGTTTCAACTAACAGTTATCTAAATTCAATATCTTTTGCACACTCTGTGATTGGAAAAGCCAGACTCTGAATTTCATTATGTTTTCATTTAAACTGACTCTATCACAGTTAATAGAAAATGTGATTATCTTGTTTTTAAACTCTTTAGACTATACAACTAAAAGTTACTTGTTGATCAGTTATGGCTTAAAGAGACCTTACATTTCTATAGGATTTTAATTCTTAAAACATCAATGTAGGCAGAATTTTTTGTCCTCATTTTACAGATGAGGAATATAAGATAGTGAAAGGTAAAATTATTCATGATATGTCAAATTAATAATGAACCTGTTTATTTTCTGTTATTGTGTAACAACATTCTGTTATTTTTTATTTGCATCAGATTGCTTATACATTTGAGTTCAGAAATAGAGTATTCAAAATTTAGGTAAGATTTATCAAACTGCCACATTAGCCCATCACTGGGAGATAATGATATTTTTGATAGGTTATACATTTTTTTTCCAATTCATATGTAAATTGAAAGGAAAACAGTAATAACTAAGCAACATGGAAACATACAAAAGTTATTTTTTCAGCTTACCAGACTTGTGTATATATATAGAACTTTGATATCTTTCTATTTTTCTATTGACATTAGATCATTAAGATAGTTTGAAATTGTCTACATGAAATGTAAACTTTGAGATTGCTTACGTGAAATGATTCAGTTGCCTTCGTTTAGCCCTGTGAGATTTTGTTTCTCACTTTTTAAATTATATGTAATGTCTACTTTCAAGATTTGTTGAATTATAGATTTAAGGTTAGAAAACTCTGTTCAGATCACTGTGATATAGTACTCAGTATGGTAAAAAATTTTATGAGGAAAATATGCAATGGATATTATATAGTAGTTTATTAAGCAGTTATCACATCAGTTCAGTACTTCTTAATGCCTTCTGTGGAAGTACGACGAATACAAGACTTCTAGGGAACATGTGGTGTCAGACCAGAGTTTGAATCCCAGCTCTGCCACTTACTAGGTGTACTGTTTTAATCAGTCATTTAATCTTCTTGGACCTCCAGTTTTTGATCTGCATAATGTGGTATCTGTACCTCTTTAATAATTATAAGTTATTGGTCTAGGCACCAAAAAGGAAAACTGTAAAAGCATGTCACATAATATTTGGCATATAATAAGCGTATTATGACCCTATCATTTTTCATCTCCTGTTTATACTTGTTTCATTTAATAATACTAAATTTATAGCAGAGATTTTAATGTAGAATAAATTACATTAATGTGGCCCCAGAAAGGAAAACATTTATATAAAGATTTTTAAAAATTGAAGTTTTTTTTTCATAATTGTTGTAAAAATACAGGTGATAGAATGCCAAAGCTGTGACCTATCCTCATCCCACACCTTTAAGGTAATTAATATGAATAATTTCTTATATATTTTTAAACATTCTATTTTAAAATAGCAGTTATTGTTTTTAGTGATAATTATAAGTGATCATCATTTTTATAGATAAGAATGAGTTTTCCGCAAACCACCTATGTTGATTAATGCATTTATGGAGCTTCTAAATACTGTAAGGTGTCTTTCCAGTCTCAGGTTTGTGGGTGTTTTTGTTGCATAGCCTAAATAAGTGTTCTGTGATACCCCTGAAGATATGCAGAGCTTTTTTTATTTGTTTATTTTTTGCCTATATAGCAGAGAAGAAAACTAGGGATGTGAATTTGTAATATTAAAGCACATTATAATAATCTCATGTGAAGCATATGGATTTGTTTTGTAACTCACTAAAATTACCTTAATCAGCCTCTGTCTTCATCCTTGTATATTCAAATACAAAACATTAAAAATTATTGATTAGAGTCTTAATTGGAATTCAACAGGAATAAATCAGGTGGCATATAGAATATTTAATACTGTCTTTCATGATATTTTTCAGGATACTAAGACTTATGAAACTTTTTTCTTATAAGCAAAAATGAAATGAACCTAAATGTTTAATAATATAATAATATAGGTGATAACTCATCAGGCTTATTTTTCAGCTTTTTTTTTTTTTTTTTTTGCTGTTACTAAGTTTTTTTAGCTGGTGCAGTTCAGTGGTGCACACCTTTCATCCCAGCTACTTGGGAGGCTGAAATGGTAGAATTGCTTGAGCCCAGGAGTTTGGAAATAGCCTGGGCAATATAGTGAGACCCTGTCTCTAAAAATAATTTCATTTTGCAGTATAATTATTTATGATAAAATAAGTAAATAAAAGTAATTTAATTTTTTTAAGTTTTAAAACATTGGCTCTGTCAAGGTCTTAAATATTTTAACTCATGTTCTTGCAACCTCCATAAAGGATCTAAGAAATTTTAGTGGCGTAATTCTAGTAAAGGTATCTGAAAGAGGCCATGGTTTATTCCTTTCCATTCCTTAGCAAGTATTTTCTGTGAGTCATTACACATATTCTTGATTGCCATTATGCTAAAATTGTTTTTTATTATTTGTTTGTATTTTGTCATAATTATTGTATAAACTTACTGCTGTATTCACATACTCATATAGTAAATTAAATATTGCATACTAAATATTTAAGTTTCATGTAATACTATTGCAAGATTAACTGTAAGTATGATTTTGTTTTGCATGACTATGACCTGGAGGACAATAAATTTAATAAGATTATACTGATTCTTAGATTGCTTCGTGGAAAATATCTTTGTATTTGTCATAGTGTAAATTCAGTTTTATATTGAGAAGGGTACACTTTGAATATGTAAGAAAACGACGGCTGGGCGCCGTGGCTCACACCTGCCATCCCAGCGTTTGTGACGCCGAGGCAGACGGATCACGAGGTCAACAGATTGAGACCATCCTGGCCAACATGGCGAAACCCCATCTCTACTTAAAATACAAAAATTGGCTGGGCATGGTGGCGCGTGCCTGTAGTCCCCGCTACTCGGGAGGCTGAGGCGGGAGAGTTACTTGAACCTGGGAGGCGGAGGTTGCAGTGAGCCGAGATCACTCCACTACACTCCAGCCTGGCCATAGAGTGAGGCTCTGCCTCAAAAAAAAGAAAAAAAGAAAAAAAGAAAAAAGAATAAGACCTGCTATGGAAAAAAAAATAAATAAATAAACTGAGAAACTTTGCTAAAGACCATTTAATTCTAGAATGATTAAATATTATAGACCTAATCTTTATGGTAATGGATTTATTCTTACACCTTTAGAATCTGTAGAGATGATGACAGTGAAGTCTATTAGAGTGAGGGTTACATTATATGTTGTCAGTTTATAGACGATGAATCTGTATTAGTCTGGATTAGGAATGATTAAAGGTTATAACTGTCTTTATTAATATTAGGGTGTGGTTTTGGGTGTGAACTCTGACATTAACCCAGATTTCCTTCTCATTTGTAATATTTTTTACTTTTCTTTGGAATTAAAGCTACACAGTATATGATGAAATTAAGTACCAATTATAAAAGCTCTTTCATCATCATTACTGAGGAGCTTATTTTCTATGTCACTGAGAGAATTCTAAAAATTTCATAAGCTCCTACTACCAGATCTACCTACCTAAGTATATGAGTGTCTGAATACTTTTACAATTTTGATAAACTGTCTATGTGCCTAGCAAAGGCCTATCTCTACTTTTTTTCTGTATTTCGTTCCATTCCATCTTACTTACTTAGATATCATTTAGCAATTCTTTCTCCACTTGCCTGCATTACCAATTTCTTTCTCTACTGGAAATTATTTTTACCTACAAATACGCTGTTCTTTCTCCCACTTAAAAAAAAAAAAAAGTGTGTTTCTTTTTATCTCACTTTCTGTTCCAGTAATTATGCCATTAATGGTAAAATTCTTCAAACTTGTTGCCCATACTTATGTTATCTCCAGTTCCTCTCTTTTCATTTCTCTTTTGAAGCTCTTCCAATTAGGGCTTTGACCCATCCTACCAGTGAATCTGCTCATGTTAAAGTCACTGGTAGTTTCTATACTTTTTATTCAATGGTCAGTTCTCAGTCCTCCTTTTTATATAACCATCAGCAGCGTTTGACACAGTGATCACTGTCTCCTTTTTGAAACATTTCATTTTGCTCCTGGTACACTTTTATTTCATTGGTTGCAGCCTTATATTTCCTTTGCTGTTTTTTCTTTTTCTCATTTCCTTGGACTTAATTTTTTCTGTCCATGCTTACTCCCTTGGTGATCCAATCCAGTATCATGGATTTAAATAACCATCTGTTCTTTGATGACTACCAAATGTTTGTGTCCATTCTGGACCTTTCATCTGAACTCTACACTAATGATGCAGCTGCCTGCTTTATATCACTTCTGTGTTTGATATGTATGTTAGAATTAAATATGATTTTAAATATTCTGATCTTTCTCTTGACTCCCTCAAATCAATTTCTCTCAGTCTTCTGCATCTTAATTGCAGCTTCGTCTTTTCAGGGTCTGAGGACAGAAATATTTGAGTCATCTTTACCTTCTCTCTTTCTGTTGAACTTCACATCCAATCTGTCGCGATTCTGATTATATTTAAGATACTTGCCTTAAAGGAAAACCAAATATTCAAGCCAAAAGAAGATAACAGAAACAAAAGTAAATGTTACAAAAAAATGCATTCTGCTATATTTAGTCAGGTAAAGAATTAACCTAAAGATGTGGTTGGCTGTGAATTCAGTATTAAAACTCTTTCTGGTGAGTGACAAAAAAAGTAGCCTGTCCTAGTTACTTGACTGACCAGATTAAGCTCACAAACTATTTACAGTTTCAAAGATAATTCATTGGGAAAGCTAGATTCATGTTTAATTTTGTGTTATAGGGAACCCTGTAGGAAATTTGTATTTAAGAAATATTGGTATCAATATATCCATTATAGCAACATAGTTATTTTTATACCTGGGAGAATTGAGTGTTAAAGAATAAGCATGAATATGTATCATGGAATGTTATTTAACCTTAAAAAAGGAAATACTTTACTGACATTTACAACAGTATGAATGCACCCGGAGTATATTTTGCCAAATGAAATAAGCCAGAAACAGATAGATAGGTACTATGTGTTATTTGTATGTGGAATCTAGAAATATATAGAATACCTAGAACTGGAGAATAGAATAGTGGTTACCAGGGTGGGGAGAGGAAATGGGAAGAGTAGGTCAAAAGTAGCTACAAACATGCAGCTATGTAGGATGAATAAGTCCAGAGATCTAATGTACAGTATGAAGATATAGTTAATATTGTATTATGTACTAAAATGTACTAAGAGAGTAGATTTTACATGCTCTTATCACATGAAAAAAGTAACTCTGGAAAATAATAGATAATTCACCTGACTGTAGTAATCATTCCACTATGTATATGCATGCCAAAACATCATGTTTTACACCTTAAGTATATACAATAATTTAAAAAAGAAGCAAGAAGAGTAAGAAAGTTCTAAATAATACCTGTTCATCAGATTATATAAAAATAAAATCTGTCATTGTTAGAAGACACAGTTAGCTTAAAACGTATACTATATCAAGTGGTGTGCGCGCGCACACACACACACGCACATATACATTGTGGATGATAAAATATATATTGAACCATTTAGAATATTGTGCTAAATCAATAATTCATCTATTTGAGGATTATACCTTAAGGAAATTATATATTTAAAAATGTATTATCAAAATGGTCATTGTTGACCTGTAAAATATTTTGAGATACTGTACATTTGTGCCTGTCAACTGGGAGTTTCCTCATTTTAGTGTCCGTAAAAATTATTCTGGTTGATAGAGTTCATTTATCTCTTTTAATTTAAATGTCTTAGGCTTAACTCTGCTATTTAATGTTTTTTTTTTTTCATTCTGTACTCAATTATTAAAAACATTTATTTTCCACATAAGCAGAAAAAATGAGTTGTTATAGATTTAATATTTGAAATAATTATATAATAACAATTACGACTTTTTTTCTAATCATATATTTTATCACTGTGTCTTACTGGTAAATGATATTTGATCTCCGTAAATACTCTGCCAGAATAAGACAAAATAAATCTGTAGGCTTGTTGACATATGTGATACAGTAGAGGAGGTTTGTTTAATCACTGTTGTGAAAAAGGAAAACTGTAGTAGTTTTGGCTTCCTGGATTATAGGGACAAGAACATGTGTATACTTTTGATTTCATTTTTAACATTAAAATTTAATTATGTGGCTTAATATTACAGCTTAAAATCTGTGACCTAAAACATTTTATTTTTCGTGGTTATTAATTACATATTTCTTTCTTAAATCATCCCTTAGTGTTCACTTATGGAAGATGATGTGGGTTTGCTAAAAGCTTTCTTATGTATTATTTTGGAAATATCTACATTATATTTTCACATAACTGGTAGAGACAGATTTTGTGTAGATTTATCTCACTGCAGAGCCCCTTTTCACCACATTTTATTATGAAGTGAAAAATTTCTTTGAAAGTACTTTTCCCCAGTTTGACTTGTTTATAAAGTTTGTCACATTGGGCTAAATTATGAATTGGCATTTAGTGAGTGTCAAGCAGTTTGAACTTTTATTTATCTTAAATTGAATTACATACATTTTAAAAGGACTTTCTAACTCTGCAGTTATTACATGTTAAAATCTATATTGATGATAAAACTCCTAAACAGTTGTATGTGTTTGCAGTTTTAAGATAAGAATTATTTACTTATAATTTACCTAGAAGATATCCCACAATATGATTTTTTCAACAAAAGAGGCAGTATAGGCTGGACTCAGTGGCTCACGCCTGTAATCCCAACACTTTGGGAGGCTGAGAGGCAGGAGGACTGTGGGAGACCAGGAGTTGGAGACCAGCCTGGGCAACAGAGTGAGACTCCGTCTCTACAAACAAAGAATTTTTAAAATTAGTGGGCATAGTGGTGTGAGCCTGTATTCCTAGCTACCCTGGAGGCTGTCATAGGATGATCACATGAGCCCACGTGTTAAGGGTGCAGTGAGCTGTGATCTCACCGACAGAGCAAGACCCTGTCTCTAAAACAAACAAAAAGGGTGGAGGGAGACAATATGAATGAGTAGTCCATTAACTTAAAACATTTGAAATTATTAAAGTAAGTGTTTTATGATAACACTTTAATTTTAAGCGACCACTCATTTATGCCTTTCTATTTAAAGCAGAAACCTAAAGCTATTTGCTAATAAAATATGGTTTTATGGTAAGATGTCATGGGAGAGAAGGATATATGGGGAAATTAACAGAATGAAATTATTTTAAATTAAGTATGAATGAGATTTCCAAGGTAGCTTTATAATATACACTAATAATTTCATTATTTTTTTTCCCAATTTTATGATACTCATTTCTATTTCTGAGAATCTTTAAAATTGTGTGATCTTGGCCGGGCGCGGTGGCTCACAGCTATAATCCCAGCACTCTGGGAGACTGAGGCAGGTGGATCACAAGATCAGGAGTTCAAGACCAGTCTGGCCAAGATGATGAAACCCTGTCTCTACTGAAAATACAAAAATTAGCCAGGCGTGGTGGCAGGTGCCTGTAATCCCAGCTTCTTGGGAGGCTAAGGCAGGAGAATCACTTGAGCCCAGTGGGCAGAGGTTGCAGTGAGCCGAGATTGCGCGACTGCACTCCAGCCTGGGTAACAGAGTGAGGCTCTGTCTCAAAAACAAACAAACAAAAAAAAAAGTGTACTCTTTGTTTTCTTGAGCTGTTAGTATTTAAGATAAAATGGAAGATCTGATGTGGCTCAGCCTTATGATTTTATTATCTTGCACTATGTGTACTTTTGCTCTGGGGTTGCTGTGCATCCGTAGATAAAGACTAAAATCAGGCCAGTAGATTCTGCTACTCTAACATATCTTTTCAATTGAGCTACCTCTGTTACTGTTATCCTTTTATTTCTGATTAGCTTTCCATTTTGTGCCTCTTTAAACTTTTTTCATTTTTTTCAACCCAGAAACTCACCCCAACACATTTATACTCTGTAAATATACTTGCCTTACAGTTTATTTAGGTCATCATTAAGGACCTCTCTCAACTTCCTTTTATACTTCAAATTACAATTTAATTTCACTTTTAATCCTTGTCTACATATATAGAATGAGAATTCTCTATTCTTCTTTTTAGGAATCATTTATCCTATCCCCCTTTATCTTTTTCATACTCTTATCTCATTCTTTTGGATCTTTTAAATTTTTTCATTAGATCTTTCTCTTTGGCTTTATAATATATTCAGTTCTTATTTTATACAAAATTACCAAAAACTAAAACCTTTCTTTGATTCTGGTAATAGCTGTGGTCACTTTCTCTCCCTTTTACATATCAACAACATTTTTTGAAAGGGTAGTCGACTGAGTTTCTTTTTTCTCAGCATTTTATTATTCCTGGTTATCCAACTCTTTCAGAGTTCGTGGTATCTTTACTAGTTGCTTAATTAACTGAACTATCTTTTTCAGTCATGTAGCCATCATCCTCTTTTAATTTTCTAAAGCATTCAATATTAATAACTATTCTTCCTCCGTTGGCTTATTTGACATTGTATGATCCAGTTTCTCTCATTGTTTCTCTAACTAACTGTACTGTCTCAAACATTTATATGAGTTTCTTTTGTTTCTTGAAATCATCACGTAAATGTTAGGGTTACATTTGATTCTGTCCTTGGCCCCGTAGATCCCTTTAGCTTTAATTACTCCCTTTATGTAGATGATATGTAAGTCATAGGTTCAGCTCGAAACTGTTTTGATCTTTTGTTTTATGTACACCTTGTTATATTTAATGTATATCAAAATAAATATGATTGTTTATACCTTACATAAAGTCTTTCTGTAAATTGCCTTACCCTAAAAGTACACATAGTATGTTCACATAATTTGGCATGTTACTTCTTCCACAGGTATTCGGTTATGTATCTGTATTAATGTTTTAAACATACAGACACACACACACACACACACACCACGCTTCGCATATAAGGCTGAGATATCAGCATATGTAATCATCTAGGAAGTCTTTGCTGATCACCTCAGTCTGGTTGAGGGACCCTTTCCTTGTTCATGTGACACATCCTATATTTTTAATGCTTCTTGTAATTACAAATCTTTTCTAGCTCAATAGACTATAAGTGCTACAAAAATGATGAAGACCATGTCACCTTTATTGACATTGTACCCTTAATACTTTTATAGGGTCTTCCACATAGTAGATGCTCAATATGTATCTACTGCATATATGAATAACCGAGTAGATAAATAGAATATCAAAAAATGTATTCTCTTAAATTTATAAACTTGCCTTTCTTTTTGTTTCCTGTTTCAGTTATTGGCACCAGTGATTTTCAAGTTGGAAAAATTGGTTAATTTTAATCTTTTTCTCTTTTTTATTCTCTGTTTATTCTATAATTGTTTCCAATTGTTGTCTGTTTTACTCACAACATGTACCTTGAATTAATCTTCCCCTTTATGTTCTTGATGTTTTCCCTAATGTGGGTTGTTTCACTTACAACTATACTTCGTATATACTCTACCAGAGTAGCAGAGAATAATATTGTGGTGTATTTCATAACATCCCATTCATTTTGATTATTAAACAAAAACAAGCCTTTAGTATAGGGTAATGTGACATATGAATCTCATATCTAATTTAAAGCTCTTCCCCATCTCAGCAATAGTCAGGCTTTGGGGCCTAACAACTTGAAACTTGGAAGCTGTTGTAGTCTATCCTTTCACAAGCTTCTTTATTTAGATTTAAGTAAGGATGTATAGATTAATTCTAAGATGTCTCTCTCCTCCCCCAGTTCTGATTTTAGGTTTAGGGACCAGATAGAAGGAAATGGGCAAAACTTTCTCTTTACTTAACTAGGCTTGTAATAATATTCTGTTGAGTTTTGATGCCTTCCTCTATGTGACAGTTGTCCGAATGCTAGCTCTCTCATAGGCTGCTTGCTTTACATCTGGGATGGACTCTGCTGAGGTCTCCTACTACACAGTTAAAACCTGATGTGAGATATT
Source organism: Theropithecus gelada (assembly GCF_003255815.1). Classification (NCBI taxonomy): domain Eukaryota; kingdom Metazoa; phylum Chordata; class Mammalia; order Primates; family Cercopithecidae; genus Theropithecus; species Theropithecus gelada. The sequence continues at coordinate 27,564,006 of NC_037675.1, read as the reverse complement.
CTTAGTTAACTCTGTTGTAGGCCCTCTGTTCTAGCCACATGGGTAGACAGTTTCCTGGGGTTGCTGGAGCCTTGTCACTCTTTTGGACATCTTTTTTAAGGTAGGCCCATGTGATTCATATCATATGGTGCTAGAGGTAACTGCGTCATTGTCATGTCATGTGTTTTTCGTGTTACTTCTCTTTATTGTTTTTTGTACTCACTTAGGAACAGAGCATCATTAAGTCTGATATCTGAGTATTAATATAAGCCCGAGTGAAAAGATAGTATCTTCTTGTGAATACTCTCAGTATATAGGAATCATGCTCTTGGCTTGCAGCACCTTAGGGGAGGAATACTTCCAAAAGAGACTGGCTGGCCTCAATTTTTTTTCAGTTCTTTTTAGAACATGAGGATACTTATTTCCTCCTTGTTCTCTTTTCTGGGTCCTCATTTCTAAATCCTAGGTAACAGGAAAAGTGTCATTACACATTTATATATATATATATATAAAATCCATATTATTTAATTCAAAATATTTTAATCCATATTATTTAACCTGTAAACCAAAATAACACATCACCAGTTATGGCTCTTCACCCGTCTTTGTAAGTGAAGTTTGTGGGTTGATAGTAAAGAAAGAACAGACTTTGTGATTCTTGCAGCTGTGCATATATGTGGACAGTGGGTTAAACCAGAAAAAATACTTTTCTTTGACATATTAATAATATACGAAAGAAACATTTCATAGAATTTAGGAAAATTAAGCAAAGGGAAATATAAATGATATCCCTTAAACTTAATAGAGTAAAGGTTGGTTTGGAATACTTTATTAGGGGTGAATTATCTGTGTAATATAAAATTTATGGAAGATTCTGCTTCAGCATATTACAGTATTATAGCAGTGCTTCATGACCTATTAAAAGATAACTCAGGAAATGATTGACCTACCAGAGTAGTTTATGTGTTGTTTTAGGAACAATTGCCTTTTGCAACTTTTATCTATTGGTTTTAAATATATGCATATATACATGTGTGTTTACATATACATATGTATACACATACACATATAGACACATACAAATGTGTTATATAGATGCTAGATAGCCCTTTTTGTTTTCTCCTTAATCTTTTCACATGAGATATTCATATTGACAACTGTGATTTTGCCATTGATAGGGTTTTTAATACTATAAACACAGCAGTTGAGGATAGATTACTTTGTTCAGTGAAGTTTTTTTTAAATTTAATAGTTTATGTATACATTTTATTTACTTATTTATTTTCTGAGATGGAGTCTCACTCCGTCGCCCAGGCTGGAGTGCAGTGGCATGATCATAGCTCACTGCAACCTCCGCCTCCCGGGTTCAAGCTGTTTTCCTGACTCAGCCTCTCGAGTAGCTGGGATGACAGGTGCCCACCACCACCCTGGCTAATTTTTGTATTTTTAGTAGAGACAGGGTTTTGCCATATTGGCCAGGCTGATCTCGAACGCCTGACCTCAGGTGATCTGCTTGCTTCTGCCTCCCCAAGTATTGGGATTACAGGCGTGAGCCACTGCATCCGGCCTTAGTATATACTTTTATTTGAGTAAGCAGATGGTTTCCTTCTATTAACTTTTGTAGCATTTACTTTTAGAGACTCCTTAAGGTAAAGAGCCAGAAATTGAAAATACAGAATTATCATCTAGCAAAAGCACCGACCCCTTGTTTAAGTATGCATTGAATCAGAACTTCAAAATTATTTAGGCTTTGTTTTATTTATGATAGTGAAAATGAAGATCATAATATAAACTAAGGAATAGTATGCTGTTGAAGAAGTAAAGATTTGAAAGAATCTAGCACTGATTCTTTTCAACTAGAAATTTGTTTTAAACTGTGCTCTCAAATTTATAGAAGTTGAAATTGGGTATGATTATTTGTCAGTAATGGGCCACTGTTGCTTCTTTGATTATGCCACTCTGAAGTTTTTGATAAATTGTATATATAGATCTAAGGATTACCTAATTACTTTCTGTGGTAAACAGAATTTTCTGGATAAAGAAAGCAAATAAGATTTCAAGAAACATGTAACTTTAAAAAATTACATTGGAAACTTTTCCTAAATGACATATCATTCACACTACTTCTTTGTTTTTGTTAATATTTTAATGGTCTGGTTTGTTGTCAGGAAATATTTAATAAGCCACACAAATGCATACTGTAAATCAGATTGTTAAATAATTCAGATTTGCTGCTCCTTTTTAATCAAAATGTGTTTTGAGGAGGAAAATGGGAAATAAATGAATTAAAATATATTATGATATTCTATATTCAAAATACAAGGTTCATTAATTTCAGTTATATTCCCAAGTAGTCCCAGCTACTTGGGAGGCTGAGGTAGGGGGATCATTTGAGCCCAGGAGGTCGAGGCTGCATTGAGCCGAGATTGTGCCACTGCATTCCAGCTTGGGTGACAGAGCAAAACCCACTCTAGAAGTGCTGTTTGACCCTTTCTGGGATGTTTTTTACTGTAAATGTTCAAACCTCTTATGAAATGTATTAAGAATACTGATTTTAAAATATTCCATCTGACGGTTCTGCTCTGTGTTGTTTCTGCTGGTTCTCACTCTTGCCACCTTGCTTCCTTGTGTGTTTGGTGAATGTTTGTTGTTAAGTTTTCTTAGCAGTTTACCTGAGGGAATTTTTTGAATCCTGAGTTAAAGGTGGTTTCCTTCAGAGTGACTTGGCTTTGCATTTAGTTGTCATTTATAGTTGGGAACAATTAGAAACTAAATTCTTGGCTTGAGATTATTTTAACCATCATGTATGAATTCATGCTGAAAATCTGCTTGAAGGCAAACTTGTGGTTATGAGTTCCCAGATAATGTTTTCCTGCCTTCTAAGTGTATGTGAGGAATTGTCAGAGGATCAGGGCATGTTTTACTCTCACAATGACAGCATAGCTGGTTGAGGTTAATATTTATTGGGGATTCTTATCAGGCTACCCACCTGGAACAGGAAGGTCAATAGACAAAAGATCAGATTACCTTGGTTTATCAAATGCCTTCAAGGTAAATGTCCCCTTACAAGCTCTAGTTACTCTTCCAGGTTCCTGCATTTATTTAGGTTTATTAGTTTCTGGTCAGCTAACAGATGCCATTGAAGAATGTGTTTTTAATATTTTTCTCTGACATAGTTTAGTTGTTTCAGGCAGGAGAATTGGCTGGGTTTCCTTGCGTATACTGTCAGACATAAAAGCATGTTAGGGTTTTTTGTTTGTTTACAAAATTTTCTTATTTCCCCCAGCTACCCTGGAAATATATACATCTATTATAACCATTTCAGAAACAGGTAAGCTGACCAAAATCATGCAACTGGTGAAAAGGTTGATCTGTACTCAAGTCCATCTGACTCCAGAGTCCATGCTGTACATTGTATAGCACTGCCTCTATGGGGTTTACATTCTTCACTCATAAATACTTGAGTTCCAGGGTAGTGCTCATTTTGTATATGAAAGATTGTGTATATAAAGAAATGGAATTCTAAGTTACTACCGGATAGGAATTTTGAGAAAGAAGATGAAATAGCAGTTACTACATTGTAAAGAGTAGTTAACAATATGTGTTAAAAACCTACTGTAAAACATTTTCTGTTTTACCTAAATCTCTCTTATTATCTTAATATATTGGCCTACCTTTTTCCAAGATCCCAGCAGTCCCAAGATTCCATTTTCATTGTTACCTTTTCCTTGATTTTATCCTTTATCAGTCCTATTAGTATTTTTGTTTGTTTGGGAGGTATCACACAGTAAATATCAAGAAACTCTTCAGATGTTTATATACAGGCAGAAATGACCATAATATTGGGTAAGCTTTATAAAGATACAGTAGTTCAGAGAGCTTTGTTGATAACCAAATGGAAAAACTGTTTTTTAAAAGCATAACTAGTTTATCTTGAGTAAGAAAAAAGTTGCTTAAAATGTTTTCAGATCGTTAGCATATTGAGATGACTATTTCAGATTTAATATATTTGAGAAAATGAAAAGTTAATGAAGCAGAAGACGAGAAATGAAACAGGTGCAGAAGAATAATCATATAAAAAATGGAGGTGATATTATTGTTCTCCAGATTGGGTTACTCTAACCACTGGCAAACTATTTAAATCAAGTAAGACATTTGGGTACAGTGACTCATGCCTATAATTCCAGCAATTTGAGAGGTTGAGGCAGGAGGATCGCTTGAGTCCAGGAGTTCGAGACCAGCCTGGGTAACATAGCAAGACCCTGCCTCTATGAAAAATACACAGAATTATTTGGGTGTGGTGACGCATGCTGGTAGTCCCAGCTACTTGGGAGGCTGAGGTAGGGGGATCATTTGAGCCCAGGAGGTCGAGGCTGCATTGAGCCGAGATTGTGCCACTGCATTCCAGCTTGGGTGACAGAGCAAAACCCTATCTCAAAAAAAAAAAAAAAAAAAAAAAAATTAAACAAGACACTTAAATATAGGATAATACATATAACAGAAACTATAAATTTTTCTGAAGGCAGTTTTTATGAATTACAATTAAATTTGATTATACTCTACATTATTTTTATAGGATTTAAAAATTTAAACCCAAAGTATGTGCTTTAATATATTGGTTTTTGGATTATAATTCAGCATCATTTTGTACAGTTTTTAGGGAAAGGTGAGTTTGATTGAAGGCAAGTGTTTTTATAGGAAATGAAAGTTATTTCTTCCATTTTTATGTGCTCATCCTATGTAAAAGGTATTTCTAAGTAGTTTTGAAGATATTAACTGTATTCCCAGCTTCTAGCTTTTTGCAGGGGAGGGGGAGAAAAATGCAATGTTTATTTAAGGATTGGTTTCTTAAGGAAGATTTTAAAAAGTAGCATTTAGCTTTTTTAAAAAGTGGGTAAATGCATTTATTTCTGCTGCGTTCTAACATAGTAACATGTTTTCCTTATTATGATGACTTCCGTTTATCCACAATTTTTGTTGATGACAGAAACTGCCATTGTCAACAAGAAATGCCAAGTGAGAAAGAAGATTATGGTGGGTTCTGTTTCTTAGCATCTGTTATTTTACTTTTAGTTTCACAGTTTTGGCCATATTATGGGATTTATCGCCTTATTAGTTGAGAGGTAGGCTAATAGATGATAAGGAAGATGTAGTGAAATAATAATAATGATAATAATAATGGTTAACTAATGAACATTTACTATTTGCAAAGCCATATTCACCACACCATGTATTGTATGTTAGTCTTTTCAAAAACTTTATGAAGAAGGATCTATTCTTAACTGAAGCACAAAAAGTTAAATCACTTTCCAAGGTACTCACTTATAATCATTGGAGCCAAACTAGTATATATGTATATAAATATACTCTGTGTGTGGTTGTTTTTTAATGGTACATATTATTTTGATGACAAATTAAAACTGGAATTTGAAGTTAGTGATAAGATAGTTTTGTTAATAGCCTTAAACAAGTATGACATTTGCTTAGAAATTGTGACTGGTGTTATGTATGATGTCTTTTAGTAACCTTAAACAGTGCTTGAACTCTTTCATCATTGCATTTCTAAGATTTTGCTAAGCTGTTTTGTTATGCATTCCCTATGACATTTTATAGTCTTTTATTTTACAGCAACTCTGAAGGAATATTTCATCATTCATATAATTTTAGCATCCAAATTATATTTTCATCCCTTTGTTTACCATGAAACATACTTTTGCCTATCTTTCAATTGCATCACATTCTCTTTCTCCTCATTTAAATACCCTTAAAACGACCATAGATCGCTTTTCTAAATCATTATATGTTTTTCTATATGAAAGCCTATTTTGTAACTTATTTATTTAAGAACGCCATTCAGTTTGCATTCTCTTGCTTTTTTCTTTCGTCACATTTTCAGTACTAATCAAGTATTAAAGAAGATTAAAAAGAAAACTAATAAATGAGAGAATGTCGTGGTACTGGTGTTAGCTTATCCATTTGTTGGTGATTTGCTTGTATTTTATGTAATTAGTTTGATTCCACACAGTATCATTTAGTCTATAGTATGGCACAGTGCTCATGGCTAGATTACAAAGATAAGTGAAACTTGGTCCACCTTTTTCTTGTCTATCAAGTTTGTTGCCACTTTTTGGCTATCATATCACACCGAATTTTTGGTCTTTTTACATGGAAGCCAAGAAATGACAGACTGGATACACACAAAAAAATGAAAAATGGTGAAAGAAACAAAAGGAAAGAGAGTGGTGGACTGTAAAAGTAGGGAATACACTGGAACAGCATTGGGTACAAGAGAACAGAAAAGAGTCAGCTGAGGGACAAGAAAAAATACCTTGGTGACTTTGAAGGATGGGATGGATGATTAACAGACCTCTAGGCACTGTGAGATATCAGAAATCTGTTAAGTCATAGGATAGTTCCACAGGTCTCTTTTGGGGGCTGATGATAACTCAAATACCTACCCTAGATTACAAAAAGGGTAACATTTTGGTCTTACAAAAGTGCACGAGTATAAAAGTACAGTGAGTGTAGATAGGAAGTGAAGTGAAGCAGCTATTGTGTTTTTCTTTCTGAAACAAAGACCAGCTACGGAAGTGAATTCTCTCAGTATGGTCTTTTTCAAATTTACAGGACTCCTGTTGACTTCAATAGCTCTTAAGTTTTATCTTGTACTCTCTACACCTGTAGCTACTTTCCCACACAGTCTCATTACTGCTCATCACGGTGATGAACCAGATTCATCAAGATACGTTTGAATTGTATTCATTACATTTTAAGAAGTTAGGTATATGCGTGATACATTTTAGAAAGATTTCCATAAATGTATTTAAAATTTGGGTAGAGTACTTAAAGGTTTAATTGTATCTGTTTATCTCATAGAAACACTAAACCAAACTTACCAGTTGGACATATTTTTACAAATAAAAAAGTCCTTAACCATATTGTTTATATATTATATAGTAAAATAAGGTTGGTTATTGCCAATTTCAAAGGCTTTGAAGTGAGGCAGAACTGGGTTTGAATTTCTGTCTTGTCTCTTGCAAACTCTGTGAATTTTGTATAAGTTCCTTGATCTTTCTGTTTTACAATTTCCTGATTTAAAAATGGATATGTTAATTTGTCTATCGCAAGGAGCCGTAACTGGTGATGGCGTATATAAAACCTTTAGCAGTACTGTATAATATTTAAAAACTCAGTCTCTGGAGCCAAACCTGCTCCTGAAGTTTGAATCCTTTTTCTGCCACTTAGTATCCACATGAATTCCAGCAAGCTACTTAACCTGTGCTTCCATTTCTTCATGTGTAAAGTAGGAATAATAACTGTACCCACCTCATGGGATTGTTGTGATTATTGAATTAATAAATATGTATAAAGTAATTGGAATAGTGCCTGATGCATTGTAAGTGCTATTATGCTGTTAGCTACCATTAGCTACCGGTTCGTCAAATCTGAAGTACCATGGTTTGTAAGATACACAATTTTTATGAAACGGTGAAGTTATGTACGTTAGGCCCTATGAGATCCTGAAGTGTTTTCCAAATAATTAAAGACAATATGTTGTGTCAATAGGTTTATAATACATATAGTAGAGCAAAACAGTAAGGACCATGGGTTCTGGAACTAAATTGCCAGGGTTAAAATTTCCACACCCACTTAATTAACTTGTCTTCTGTACCTTGATTTTCTCATCTGTAAAATGATGAAAATAATAGTGCATACTTCACAGAGTTGAAGTTTATATGTAAGACTAGAAGAAACTAGTTCAGATACAACCTGAAAACCACTGGATGAAGGCTTTTTTAGGTTTAAAGTTATTTGAGTTTTTGGATATAAACAGACTAACTCTCTGAAAAAGCTCATAAAGCCCATACTTGGGCTTATGCTGGAGCTTATGCTGTTTCTTCAGTGCTAGATCCTCTATTTCCTGAATCCCATGCTTGCTTTTCTTTTCTGAATCCTTTGTTTTATAGAAATATATTTTTCAGATGCATCCTAATAAAGGAGTAATAGAAGCTTGCATACTTGAATATGTCATCATTCTCACATTTAATTGAATATAAGCTTATGTATATAATTGTAGGCTGAAAATAATTTTGCCTCAGAACTATGAAGGCATTCTGTTCTGTTCTCTCATTTTACTATTCTGTATCACTGATCATAGGGCTATGTTGATCTGGATTTGTCTTCTGATTTTCTTATTTTCATTCTCTTTTTTCATTTAAAAATTTTAAAATTGTAGTTATTCAGAGACTTACTAAACTTTTTCTTTCATTGAATGTTTCATTTCGGTTATTTTAATTTTCTACCAGTTCTTACTGTTTCTCTGATTTTTTGCTTACCATGCCCCCATTATTACTTTTTTTTTTTTTAACGTGATGTGTTTTTCTTATTTTGTGGTTGTAACCATCAATTCTAATGTCTGTGAAGATGTTAATTGTTTTGCCTTAAGGTTGCTTCTGCTCTTTGTATTGTATTTCCTCTGAGTTTCCTTCCCTCCTTCCCTCCTTCCTTCCTTCCCTCCTTCCCTCCTTCCCTCCTTCCCTCCTCCCCTCCTCCCCTCCTCCCCTCCCCTCCCCTCCCCTCCCCTCCCTCAGTTTTAGTCTCTTGTGTTGTAGACTTTTTGTCAAAGCTTTGGCTTAATGTGGTGCCACATATTTGGTTGAAAGCTGTGTGTCTGGTAGCGAGACTTGTTGCTTAGATAGCTTCATTAGTGTGATCACGGAAAAAGCTGGGGATGCTGTATGATGGTAACTATATGTCTGTTATCTGAGTTCTTAAACTTTCACTACTGGATTTTCAGATATTCTTTCTGCATGGTATATATCTGCCTGCCAACATTTAGGAACCACTTCAGTCCAATTTAACCTTGTCCCTTGATTCCTTTGTGTTTTGCCTGGTAGTTGTAGTTCAGGAACATTTCTGGGTCAAGCTATCGAATATTCTGAACTTCCAGCGAGAAAAGGGAATATGTAAAATAGGGTAGTAAACCTGTATGCTGAAATTTTCTCTATGTAGATTTTTAGAGTTTCCCTCAGTATTCAGTGCTAATGTTATCACTGTCTTTCCAGGGTTTCATTAGGCAAATTATTTTGCTGTTGATATTAGCATTTTCTGTTACCTAGTTTTCAGCTGCCTCTCCGTGCAGAGTGTGTTCCTAGTTATTCTGCTTCAGTTTTTCCTTTTCCAAAATGATATTGAATTTCTTGTTTGCTGTTGTTTCCCTTACCCTTCTCCTTGCCTTTCTGATTTTATACTATTTTGCCATTTTAGTGATGTTTCAGAAGGGAGTGGAGTTTAATATGTGTTCTCATCTGCCATACTTAGCAGCAAAAACAACAGCCAGCTAGCATTTGTGGAGTGCCTTACTATATGCTAGACTTTTTTAAAGTGCTTTTGTATAGATTTTCATTTGACACTCAAACCAATCCCATTAGACGTATACTACTATTATCCTTATTATACAAATGAGGAAGCAGAACAAGTAACTCACCAACTTCACAGGGCTAGTAAGTGATAGAAAGATTTGAATCCAGGTACTGCTTTTGGAACCTGAGGTCTTGATACTTTTACTTTATTAATATGGACCAGAAGCCTACAATACATACTTCTTCAGACATCTAGAGCTACTTAAACTAATATGATACCTTAAAAATGACTTCTAATAAGGTAAGTCACTAGATTTTCATATAACCAAAACAAAAACCTAGCAGCTTATAAATATGCAGCATATACAAATACATGGAAATTATAACTTATGGAGTGAAGAGTAATTTTTCTGGTAACAGAACAAAACTTTAATATAAACGATTATCACTTAACATCATTCTCCTAAATATGTTTTTAAAAGAATTGGCATTTACTGACTGAACTAGGACGTAGTGTTCTAACACACTAGGATTGATTAAAATCAGAAAACTAATACGTTTTAGTTGATATTTTTAGAATTTTTTTTGTTTAAAAATTTGAGAGTAGGAGAAATATAGTATTTGTTTGGAAATATTAAACATTATAAGTAGACAAAACTTTTATTTATTTAAGAAAAATTCTAGCCAAATACTTGAAATTCAAAATATAAACTTAGTTATAATTTGTGTTCATTTCACCGGTTAAAAAAAAAACTCTGGTCAGTACATTTTTTTTTATAATAATAGTAAGTCACCTCTATTTTGTGTAATTTTTCTATTCTCTTTCTTTAGTATAGATAGAAACCTATTGCCTTCCTGCTGAGGGTATAATTTCTGAATCTAGACGATGTGCTGTCAGCACAGTGAAGCAGGAAATTATTCTCCTGTGTCAGCTGCTGCTGTTAAAGAATAAAGAAGGTTTGTGGTAGGATGCATTTCTATTATCTCTACTCACGAATCTTATATGACATGCAAATAGATTTCAAAATCAAGAGAGTTCAAAGTGTTTAGTAAAAAAAGATCAAAAAATTCCAAGCGTATTTTAAAATGTTATGCTTTTTATGTTTCAGTGTTAGTAGTCCTCAAACTTATTCAGCTTATTCAAGTAATAGAGCAGGGATCCCCAACCCTGCTCTGGTCCGGTCTGTGGCCTGTTAAGAACTGGGCCACACAGCAGGAGGTGAGCTGTGGGGCCAGCAAGCATTACCACCTGAGCTCCGCCTCCTGTCAGATCAGCAGTGGCGTTAGATTCTCACAGGACGGAAACCCTATCGTGAACTGGGCATGCAAAGGATCTAGGTTACTTGCTCCTTATGAGAATCCAATTAATGCCCAATGTTCTGAGGTAGAACAGTTTCATCCCGAAACTATACCCCACCCTGCACCGTGTTGTCTTCTGCTGTAATAGAGCATTTGGAAATTATATTCTTCGGAACACTGGACGTGTTAGTATATTAAATTTAACACTGGCTGAAGCAGCAGCAGTAATAATAATAATAGTTATATGAAATTTACTGTGAGCCAGAGATGGTTAAAACGACACACTTTTCATATATCAGCTGAATTAGTTCACACAATAAATATATGAGGAAAAGATGTCACAAAGATGAATTTGCCCACATTGTGTGGGTGTATTCCTTTATATATGTGAATGAGTATGTCTGGTATGTATATATGTTTATGTGTGTAAGTATATATATTTCTAATATCTATACAGTTAGAGTCAGGGATGAGATTTCCTTACATTCCATCCCCAAAGTCTGTGCTTACAACTATCACGTTAGGCAAATATAATTTTATACAAAATCTGATAGATTCTATTATAGTATACGCAACTGGTGGGAGTTATCAAATATTGAAAATTAAATAAAATCTCAAAATGAGGCAATTTTATCCCTTAAGCTAATTTTTCTACTAATTGAGGAAGACTGCTGTTACTTGATTTTTATCCCCAAAAGCCTCAGGAAATTACAGAACACCACTTTGACAGTTTCTTTATGTGACATAGATAGAAAGCAAATTTATATTTTCTTATTCAATAAAACCTTCATTTTACTAAATTTATATAATCACTGATTTCAGTAACACATTTCCACAACTTTGTGGCAGATCAAACTATAATCTTTTTCCTCTGAGAAAATTATTTAAAGACATGCATTATTAAATATGACAAATCATGTTATAGACATTTTTAAAGAGTACTAAAAAATTCATGTACCTTTCAGGCATCCTTAAAGTAGGGAGATAGTCTTAGAGTCATGATATAAGTTTGGTATATGATCTGTCTGAAACAGTATATTTTAGTTGATATATAGTAGATGTACATATTTTCAGTATATACATTATGTACATGTTTACAAATTATACAAAATGTATTAAATTACAATAATTTATTACAATAATTTAATGCATACAATTTAATATATTACAATAATTTAATACATTTTGTATAATTTGTAAAGTTCATATCAGTGTAATCAGGATATCCATCTCCTTAAATATTTGTCTTTATGCTAGAAATATTTAAACTATTCTTTTGTAACTAGTTTGAAATATACAAAAGGTTATTAAAGTCACTCTACTGATCTGTCAACCACTATCAAACTGTATATTTGTACCCATTAAGCAACCTCTTTTTATCCCCCCACTCAACCCTTCCCAGCCTCTGATAACCAGTCTACTCTCTGTCTTCATGAGATCCACTGTTTTAGCTCTCACATATGAGTGAGAACATGCATTATTTGTTTTTTTCTGTGCTTGGCTTATTTCACTTACCATCATGACTACCAGTTCCATCCATGTTGCTGCAAATGACAGGATTTCACTCTTTGTTATTGTTGAATAAACTTCCACATATATGTGGTATAAAATCTATCTTGGATATCATTCATTGATATTTGGATTTGTAAATGTCAACAACAATTAATAATAACAGGATCTCATATAAAAAAACTGTCTACATCATTTTAGAATGGCATTAACCTTTACAGTTAGCCAATTTTAAAAAATGGTGGTTAAATAACATTCCCAGAGTTGTACTAACCAGTGTTTGATAAACGATGACAGTAAGAATAAATTCCACATTTGTTAGATTCCAAAAGGGACTTTAATGATACTCTTTAATGTGGCTACCAGTATATTTTATATTTTTCTAAAATTGATTACTATTTCTTTTTTTAGGAAAGATGCATTATAGCCACAGAAGCAACAAAGGAAAATTAAATAGGAACATTATATACAGTAGTGATTATACCAGGAGTATGGAGGAATCTACATACTTCAGAGAAATAATTGCTCCTTTTTTTTTTTAACTTGGAAAACTGCTTCTTTCTTGTTGAAAATTTATCTCAAAGTTAATATAAAATTATCTTCTCCCTATAAGTTTTCTTTTGCATCCAAGTGAGGTGCATGATATGTAGGCAAGGAGGGGAAATTATCCTTGTGTTCTTCTAACCAAAAGTGTTCTGTTTTACTTTGCTCAAATAATATTACCTGATTCCATCCTAATATAATTATGTAGGCTGGAGAATTTTAGAATGATATAAACACAGTTTGAATATTTTTAAAAATATAATCTTACATATCAATATTGTTATGTCCAAGGCATTATCTGGCTTTCTGAAATGAAAATAGCATTTTGTTAAATGTTGCAAAATGGCCTATCTAAACCATTTTTAAAAACAACCTTCCTATATAGAAATTATACTTTTATTGAGTTTTATGTCATAGTTTGTCATAGAGTATGTCATGGATTATTGACTATTACTGAAAAAACAATATTTTTGCACTTAAATTTTATTTAATTTACTTCTATTTCCATGTAATTATCCTAAATCCTTTGCTTCCTGACCCTCTTAGTAGAAGAACTACTTTTCTTTAATTAATGGACTATTTTTTAGAGCGGTTTTCAGTTTACAGAAAAAATTTAGCAGAAAGTCCAAAATGTTGCCATATATTTCTTTTTGTCCCAACTCCCTCTGCTCCTAACACGGTGGTTTTTTTTTTTTTTTTTTTTTTTTACTATTAACAACGTATTATTAACTACTTTGTTTAGCCATCCACCTGTGTTGAAGGACATCTTTGCTTCCAAGTTTGGACAATTAGTGTGGTACAGTTGTTACAACTGATGAGCCAAAATGGAGATACTCTTATTAACTGAAGTCTATAATGTATCTTGGGATTCACTCATTATGTTGTACATTTTTATATGTTTTTACATATATATAATGACACGTACCCATGTCATTATATATTTGTAAAAAGAAAACCTCCCTGTTTTCTACCTGTCCATTCCCCCTTTTTTCCCTCCAAGGCACCCTTGGTAACCACTGTCATTTACTGTCTCTATAGTTTTGCCTTTTCCAGATCATCATTTAGTTGGAATCATACAGTAGGCAGTATTTTTAGATTGACCTTTTTTTTTTTTTCTATTTAAGGTTTAAGGTTCCTCTTTGTCTTTTTATGGCATGTTAGCTCATGTCTTTTAATCATGAGATAATATTCCATTGTATGGATGTATCACCATTTTTTTAATCCATCCACTTGTACTGTAGGACATCTTTGCTTCCATGTTTGAACAGTCATTCATAAAGCTGCTATAAACTTTTGTGTGCAGATTTTCCTGTAGGCATATGTTTTTGATTCATTTTTGTAAATACCAAGGAGCATGATTGCTGTATGGTATGTTAAAAGTATGCTTAGTTTTGTAAGAAACAGTTAAACTGTCTTTCAAAATGGCTGTAGTGGGCCGAGCATGGTGGCTCATGTCTGTAATCCCAGCAATTTGGGAGGCAGAGGTGGGCAGATAGCTTGAGCTTAGGAATCCAGGACTAGCCTGGGCCTCTTGGCAAAACCCTGTCTCTACAGAAAATACAAAAAACATAAAAAATTAGCCAGTCATGGTAGCATGTGCCTGTAGTACCCACTACTTGGGAGGCTGAGGTGGGAGGATCGCTTGTGACCGGGCGGGATGTCGAGGCTGCAGTGAGCAGCCTGCACTCAAGCCTGGGCAACAAGGAGAGACTGTCACAAAAATCAAAATGGCTCTACTATTTTGCATTCCCACCAGTAATTTCCTTCTGTTGTTCCACAACCTCACCAGCATATGGTGATGTCGGCATTTTGGATTTTAGCCATTCTAATAGGTGTGTAATGGTATCTTATTGTTGTTTTAATTTTCAGTTCCCTAAAGAGATACTATGTCCCCACAAAATTGATGTGTTAAAATCCTAAATCTCAGTACCTCAGAATGTGACCTTATTTGGAGATGTAATCAAGTTAAGGAAAAGTTATAGCGGTAAGTTTGAATCCATTATGACTGGTATCCTTATAAAAGGAGAAATGTGTACAGAGATGGCATGCAGAGAGAATGTCATGGGAACATGGACTGCCATCTACAAGCCAAGGAGAGAGGCCTAGAAAGATACATCCTCAAAAGAAATCACCCCGACAACACCTTATTGCCTCTTATAACCTCCAGTACTTAAGCCACCCAGTTTGTAGTGCTTTGTTATGACAGTCCTAATATACATAAGATATTGAGCATCTTTTCGTATGCTTTTTTAACATCATTTTATCTGTTTAGTGAGGTGTCTTTTCAGACCTTTTGTCCGTATTTTCTAATTGTTGAATTGTGAGTGCTTTTTTGATATTTTGGATACTAGTACTTTATGAGGTATGTGTTTTCCCCTATCTGTGGCTTATCTTTTCATTCTCTTAATAGTGTTTTCCACAAAGCAGAAGTTTTAATTTTAATGAAGTCCAACTGATCAATTTTGTTCTTACATGGATCTGCTTTTGGTGTTGTATCTAAAACATCATTGTCAAGCACAAGGTCACCCTGATTCTATCCTATGTTATCTTCTAGGAGTTGTATAGTTTTATCTTTGGTGTATTTTGAGTTAATTTTTGTGAAAGGTTTATGATTTGTATTTAGATTAGTTTTTTTTTAGTTTTAGTTTTTGATATGATATGTGGATATCCAGTTGTTCCAGCACTATTTGTTGAAACAAACTATCATTGCTCCTTAGTTACCTCTTCTCCTTAGTGAAATTACTTAATTACCTCCTCTCCTTAGTGAAAAATCAGTTGACTGTGTTGATATGGGTTTGTTTCTGGGCTTTTTTTATTTCTGTTCCTTTGATCAAGTTGTCTGTTATTTTACGAGTACCACCCTGTCTTGATTACTATTGTTTTATAAAGTTTTGATTTGGATAGTGTCAGTCTTCTAGCTTTGTTCTTCTCCTTTAATATTCTGGGCCTTTTGCTTTTTTTGTATAAAGCTTTAGAATCAGTTAATTGGTATCTGCAAAATAACTCACTGGGATTTTGATGGGTTTTGCATTGCATCTATAGATCAAGTAGGGAAGATCTGACATCTTAACAACAGTGAATCTTCCTCTGAGTACATGGAATAGGTCATTTACTTAGATCATCTTTGATTTCTTTCATTGGAATATTGTGGTTCTTCTCACATAGATCATGAGCATATTTCATTAGTTTTATATTGAACTTTTAATCCTTTTTTGGTGTTAGAACAACTACTTTTTGCACAATTATAAGAAACATTAACATAAGTCTTAGAACGAGCCCCGATAATTGTGTGATAACAAATTATAGTAGCGGATTATTTATTCCTGGTTGACATAAGTGATAGCTGTTGTTGAATTAAATATTACTTATGCTAGAAAAGCTTAGAGCTATT
Organism: Theropithecus gelada; assembly: GCF_003255815.1. Lineage (NCBI taxonomy): Eukaryota > Metazoa > Chordata > Mammalia > Primates > Cercopithecidae > Theropithecus > Theropithecus gelada. Next base: position 27,547,923 of record NC_037675.1, on the reverse strand, counting down.
TCATCACAACTTGATTTTTTTCAAGTTATGTAGGTTGATATTATTAAGTAACAGTGAATTAACGTGTTAGTTTGGATGAATTGAGTTTCCATGATTTTTCTTACACTTTTAAATTTACTTGTAACTGATATTTCTTTCTACATCCTGTGAGAAAGTAGAGTAGAAAAAAGGTATAAATTTAGAACTTAGTTTTGTAATTTTGACTCACACTTCATCTTCAGTGTGTTGTACCTCTGAGAAGGAATGACTGATGAAATGATAAAATATGTGTTGAATATACATGTCATAATTCAGGATGATAAGTAATTGTTAAATGAATGAGAATATTACATGAATAGTTATAAACATCAATGTAATAGAATTCTGTATTCTCAAAAGTGTGACATTTAAAAAGAGACAAGGCCATGCATAATTTAGTCATGTAAAATACTGATACCTTAATTTATCTAAAAGGAATTGCCTGATTTTTAAGAGAATGCCCATTAAATATTAATTTAACTCTTAAATGCCTGGAGAGAGCATGATTCCATTTTGTGGAAGATTCTGTTATTAAACTATGAGTCAGAGCAAAATATTCTCTAAAATTGTATTTTAGGTTACTGCAACATGAATATTGAAAGTGTTCCTATAAAACAAGAATCCATCTAAACTCTGTTTTCTTTCTGTTTTAGTCTTTCCTTCTGTAGAGCCTTTTTTATCTACAAGCTTCTAAGTTTGATGTCTTATTTAGCAGATATTATGTTTTAGCTTCTGTAAAACCTAGTATTTTGTACAAATGCACAAAATATATTCATGTTATTTAATTGCTTAATATTACTGTTTACAAATAGACAAATATTTCTGTAGCTTTTATACACAAGGAAAAACGCTAAGAAATTATCTACAAAATAGCCATAGTTAGGTAATTGCTGGTTGTTCATAAGAATAATAAATAAGAATATGATAATTTAGGTATTCAGCCTAGTATTCATAGAATGTTTTAGAGAAATGAATAGTCAAAATCACTACCTCGTTGGTACTAACCATTTTATAATACAGTATGAATTGGGATGGAGAATTAAGTGGGAATGGGAACATGGAGTGGTTTTATTTTTCTCCAGTGTGACCTTTTTTGTTTACGATTAGTCAAATCATTCTTTTTTGTTTCTTTTACTTGTCTCAAGATGATGTCATAGATTCCTAGGCACTTTAATTTAATCTGACTTTAATGTACTAAAGTCAGTTTAACTTGAATTTTAACCTCATAGCCAACTTATAACTCAATTTCTCTTCTTTCAGTCAATATAACTTGGACTTTTCTGGGAGATTATAGAGTGTTGGGAGAGGTTGAAGTCTAGTCATTCCCTTTGCTCAATCCAGTGAGTGGCGAATGATCTGTGTTTTTTTTTTGTTTTTTTGTTTTTTCCCTCTCATATACCTATTTCTCCTCTTGTGTGCTGATGATGTAAGGGGAAAGGTAGAAAGGGAAAAGACTTTCTTATGTAAGTAGTACCTTTTGTTCCCTTTTTTCTGTTTCTGCTCCATTGCCTCACACTGACTAGTCCTTCTTTCCTTCCCTTCCCTCCTTCCCTCCCTCCCTCCCTTCTTCCCTCCCTCTCTCCCTCCCTTCTTCCCTCCCTCTCTCCCTTCCTCCCTCCCTTCCTTCCTTCCTTCCTTCCTTCCTTCCTTCCTTCCTTCCTTCCTTCCTTCCTTCCTTCCTTCCTTCTTTTCTTCCTTCTTTTTCTTCCTTTTCTTTCTTTTTTTTCACCCAGACTGGAGTGCAGTGGTACAGTCTTGGCTCAGCGCAGGCTCTGCCTCCGTTTGAAGTAATTCACCTGCCTCAGCCTCCTGAGCAGCTGGGATTACAGGTGCACACCACCATGCCCAGCCAGATTTTTTGTATTTGTAGTAGAGATGGGGTTTCACCATATAGGCCAGGCTGGTTTTGAACCGTGGCCTCAAGTGATCCGCCCACCTCGGCCCTACAAAGTGCTGGGATTAAAGCTTTGAGCCACCAAGCCGGGCCAAGTCCTCCTTCTACGAGGACAGGAGATGATTACTAGCTCTCTGATGGGGCACATGTACCCAACTTTGGTGGGGAATGTGGGGGTTGTTTTTGGAGTGTCATACCAACCATTTCTGAATTGTCTTTTTCTACTCTTGCTCCGTTTTTACCTCTCCAGTATATTCACAGCTTCTGGCTGCTTGAGTCTCCATCACCTGGAGGCTCAAGTCTAGCTGCTTTCACTTCACATTTACTACACTCTTTGCTTTTGCAGAGAGGGAATCCAATTATCTGTACCCTGTCTTCCAACTCCATGTCTTTTCTCCCTCTCTTCAAATAGGCACAGAGAAGGGAAGTGGGCATGGGATAATAAGCAAGTCTAACACACAAGCAGAGGTCCAACTGAGAGAGGAGATACCAGTCTTCCCTTCTTACTGATCTTTTAGATGAACTCTCGCTTGATTTGGACTCTCAGCAACAGCCCTATTCAGCTACATTAAGTCAGTGAAGCAAACTCTGATGATTGCCCCGTAATGGGGACAGGAGAAGGCACTTCTGGATAAGGAGGAACTAAGGAAGGTAAAGATGTTAAAGTTATGGAGGTGGAGTTGGCTCTCATTTGTTTAAGTCTGTCTTCCAAATATAAAATACTTGATAGATGCCTTTGTTCTTAGCCTTGGGTTCTAATTGCCAGCCCCTGGGCAATGGGGAAAGTGCTACCTGATATCTCATTATATACATTTTACCAGTCTTGCCTAGTAGTTTTATTCCTCCTAGCTACAGTGAAGTTCATTCCACTACAGCTGCTGTTGTAACCCTTTTAAACAGGTTATATCATTCCTTCAGTCAAAATACTGTAGTGACTTTCTAAAACAGTAAAAACAAAAAACAAACCCAAAGTCCATATTAAACTTTGGAAGGCCCTAGATGATCTGACAGCAGGTTAAGTTTTTGATCACATGTTCCTATCTCAGAGCTTTGCTATCACTCTACCATCTGCCTCTGTATGTGGTATTCTAAAACTCCAGAAAGTAGACTCACTTCATTTCATTCTTCATTTAAATCATGCTGCTTCCTTAGTGTTCTCTGAATACACTTAAAATAGTATATTTGTTCTCTTCCCATCACTTGCTTTATTTTTGGTTTATACACTAATTTTTATACATTACATTGTATATTTAATAGTTTATTATATCACTTATATTAACATGATTCTCAAGAGGACAGGACATTGACTTCTTTGTTCACCACTTTACCCAGTGCCTAAAATAGTCCTTGACCCATAGGAAACAATGGATTTTTTGTTGTTGAGTGAATAAATGAATCAATGAATTCTAGCTATTAGATTCAATCTTTAGAAAATATATTTAACTTATCCTTCATTATTTACTCTTCCAGTGTTCTACATAGTATAATTTTAATTTTTATCACTTTTATTATTTCTAACTGTATATTCCCATTATCATCACCCCAGTTGAATCATCCATACCTATAATTCATTTTCTATGCTGTTAGAATTATTTCTTATACAATATTTACTTAAATGCCACTGTTGGGGTAAAACATTCGAAGATTACTTAACATAATTGGTCCTGTGCCTATTCTCTTTCTCTTCATGGTTCTTACATGGACTCTATTCCACTCACATCCTTTTCATTGCAGTATTCTGAATGCTAAACTATGCTTCTCTTTACTTCTGTGCCTTTTTACATAAAACCTACTGCTATATATATATATTTTTTACTGTGTGAATACATAAATGTAACTTCTATGAGAAGAGTAGAAAACACTCTTTACATTTGAAGTCGTTAGGAACCACCTGTATAGTTGTTGTATGCTATTGTTTTATATGTATTAGCAAGTCTTTTTCCTCACTGAGTATCTTTAGGATTTGTTAAGAATTTACTTGTCATTTTATAAATGAGTATTTAAGTTACCACAATCTTGAGAAGCATACACCATTTTGTATTACTGTTTTGTAATATTGTGAATTATTTTAAAGGTGAGGATAATCTCTTTCTTTTTGGAAGATATGTATGTATGAATGGTTATTATATCTTTATATCTACAGAAAAATACCTAAAAGGAGTAGAGAAAATGATTCATACAAATAAAATTATTATGTGCATTACTTTTTAAAAAAATGTGATCCCCTGCTAGATTCTTCAAATTTAGATTTTTTTGTTTGTATATTGTTATATAAATAAAAGACTGATAAATGAAATGACATTATTTATATAAAATTTAAGCAAAATGTTTACTATATCTGACTCTATTCCAAGTAAATACAGTGTGTGAGAAGGGACCAGTGTGTCTTTTTGAGAAATGCAGACTCCAGAGGTATGTGGCAGGATTCTAAAACTTATACTTAACATTTTTATTTTGAAAATAATGCAGAAATGTATAGTTTGTGATATTGATCTATTTTAGAAGACATGGCTAAATAAAAAATAGTATTATGAAATTATGTAGCAGTAAACAAAGGTAGAATCCCATAGTTATTTCAGGTAGCTCTTTTGAACAATTATTGCTATTACTGGTAATAATAGGCCAGGTATTATATCATGTGTCTGATATGCATTATTTCATTTTGTAGTTGGAATATCCATTCAAGTTACTATTACTCATTTTACATGAGAAGAAACAGCTGCTCATTTACACATTTAATTTAGAAGGATTACTTCTGCTTGTTCTGTTGGGTTTCTTGAGTATAATTTATCAAAGTTTCTTAAACTACATGAGAGGTTACAGAGCCCCTTAAAACCTAACAAAATGTTATGGCCCATTTCCCCTGAAAATGTGTGTATGGACTCACATATTTTTATTTTACTATGCAATTTCCTAGAATTCCTAGAAATCTTAAATTTCGTTTGTGGACTCTAGATTGGGAATCTCTGTTCTATATCTTTTAAAATAAAGAGCCACATCTTGTCACTTAAGGAAAATAATTTACATATTTACACTATGCTTTATTATAGAAAGAATTTAAGAAAGCTGAAAGACAATTGTCAGCTATCTCTCTAACTCCACTGAGTATATGCCAAAGTAAATAAATTCTATTTAATTAGCAAGTGAGATTCAGAAAAGTTTGACATATGGTATGCTAATGGTCAGGTTTGTTGGACTTTGGCACAAAGCATCCTCAGTCTGTTTCAGAAAGAAACCTAGGTGCGAATATTTTGAATAATGTAAAGTTACCTCTTCAGAGTGGTATGTACATAGTAGCTGTGCCTCAAGCTAGGAGATGAGATAGTACCTTACAGCCTTGTGATTCAGTGATATTTCTCAGAGAATAATTATTGAATTTGATTTTCTGATTCCATCAAAGATAAATTATGTGGACAGGTTGTTGTAGTAAAAGCAGAATGTGGTAATAATTTTCTGTACTAATGAACTAAAGTGATCTTAAACTTGGTTGACTCATTGTATAGGGTCTATCTTAATTTGATTTTGGAGAAGAAAAGTTGTATTTTTATAAGACATCAGTTGAGGACTAATTTCATAAAATTATTTTAAAAATATAAAGTCATTTGGAATTTCAGAATAGCTTTTTAAAAATCCGTTTTAGATATTTTAATGTACTTGTGCTTCAGTTTTGATATCTTACCTATTTTGTTTTTTTCCCCCTTGAATTCTCATCGGAACCAAAAACATTAATTAGCTGAGCAGAGTAAAGAATCTTGTTGTATATGTTGGCCTGATTTTAGGTAAATTTCTGTAGAAATAATGTTATAAATCAATATAAGTATTTGGGTTTTATTTTTTAACATACACATATGTTTTAACATTTGGTTTATAGTTATCTTGTAAACTGAGTAAGTGTATTTCTGCCTTTCCTGCAATCATTCTTAGCATTCAATTTTTAAATGAATGATAGCCCATCTGCGTAGGTCTCTGTGACTGAGGGATGTATTCTGTTTTGCTGTGGCAGAGTTTTCAGACAGCCACTTTGTTCTTATATATTTTCATTTTCTATAGTACTTTTCATCCCTGTATATATGTACAGGAGTCACTTCACCCACCACCGAATTGCAGCCACTTCTGAGGTGGAACGCAGCAACTGTTTAACAGCGCACTTTCCCCTAGGTGCTGACAGCTGCAGAAGAAATTGTACATGATGCTGTACAGAAGGTATTTCTCCACTGTGCCATCTGCAGAGTGAAACTGACTAGGAGTACTACATAGACTGTAAGTTTCTTGTGTACCTGCCCTAGACTGGAAAACCCAATAAGAGAAAATAACAAATAACTGGGAAACATCATCTAAAAATGTATTGAGGTCAGTTAAACTTAGTGCTGCTCTCTCTGGCTCTAAATTTTATTTTAAGATCATCTGATTGGTATGAAATTAAATAACAAATAGATGGATGCACTCCTTTTTATTCTAAAAGCAAATGAAACTAAAATGCTTTTATCAATATTCTTCACTTTGAATGGAACTTAATCATATTGTTTTTAAATATTTTTAAGTAACCAAACCAATGTTATAAAATTTCAGAGCCATGTTGTTAAAATAGCAAAAAAAAAAAAAAAAAAAAAAAAAAAATTGTAATTCAACAGGAACGTCTTAATTAGCTTTGCTTCCAGTGTTTTATGTCTTGGTTTTAATACTTTCTTTTGGAGTTTTGCAGCAAAGCCAGTTTATGATGAACTAGTTTTGATTCTTAGGATTGGAAACACCAAATTTGACTTCTTTTTTATTTTTATTCTTAATTTTTCTGAGATGAGGTCTCGCTCTTTCACCCAGTATGGAGTATGGTAATGTGATCATGGCTCACTGCAGCCTCAACCTCCTGGGCTTACGCGATCTTCCTGCCTCAGCCTCCCAAATATCAAAGAGAGCCTCCCAGCTATCAAAGTAACTGGATGCTTGCACTATAGGCATGCACTACCACACCTGGCTTTTTCTTTTTTCTTTTCTTTTTTCTTTTTAGTTTCTGTAGAGATAGGGTCTCACTGTTTGAGACTAGCCTGATCTGGAACTCCTGGCCTGAAGCGATCCTCCCACCTTGGTCTCCTGAAGTGCTGGGATTATAGGCGTGAGCCACTGTGCTCTGCCCATTTTTTTTTCTTTAACATTTGGGGAGGAAAGCAGGGGAGAGAAGAAACAGTAAATATTTGAACTTCCGCTTAATGTAGTTTTAGTCTCTCCCATTTAATTATTTAATGAGGTTTTCTTTTGTAAAAGCACTTTTATAAGAGTGCTATCTTCTGTAATAGTTTGGCATGTTTATGCCTTATAAAATAGAGAAAATATCATTAGAAACAGCTGTGTCTGTTGTTACACAATATGATACGGTATATTATATTTATTGTTTTAGGGTTTTTTTAGTCAATAGTATGACATTTTATCTCTTTTTTGCTACATTTATAGACTGCTCTATGTAAAAAAAATTAGAATCTCAGACTTCACAGAGTCTTAATCTTATTAAATATAATGTCATTTGGTTTAGGTAACTTTATGTGTCATAAGTTAAATTATATTGTGCACATATCTATGTTTATAGATTCTTAGTCAAAACAGATAAAAAATAACTTCATTCCACAGTTTGTTTACTTGTAAAATGAGTTGGGTAGAAGAAATGATTTTCTAGGGACATTTAAAGTGTTTTCTGTTTAATTCAGGGTTAGTAGTGTATGTATTTAGAATTGTACCTTACCAAGATATTTGGGCTTCAGTGACTTTGTTCTAATTAGAGTATTATTTGTGTTAATTAAATGCTGAGTGATAATGTTTTAGAATCAATAGAGGGGGTTGGGTTTCCTACAATGATTTTCAATTATCTATCTAATTTTGTAGTGTAGATAACTCCACTGTTTTGAAATGTAATTTTTGGACAATGCAGCACAGTTCTTAATATCTTACTCATCATGGAAGCATAAAGTGAGTAAGAATAAAAGGCTTTACTTACACCAAGTGGAAATATACTTAAAGGTTACCAAAAACTCATATTGTAATGAGGCTTACCCCCTTGCATAGATTTAGTATTTCATTTAATAGTCAAAGCACTAAAGAAGTAAATATCAATACTTAAATATTTACAGTTTACACATAATGTACCTATGTATCTCTAGCCAAGAGAGTATTTTAGGAAATATAGGAAATATAGGAAATATTTGAATTGATATAATTGATTCTTTGGCACTTTCTACAGTGTTATTGTAAGTATTACTTAATCCCATTCATTTTATTTACCGAAGTCATCATTATTTGACAGAATAGATTATATGTTTTATATATTAAATTTTGGTTGAAAAGGTACAAACTGTACCTGTTTTGTGTGTCCTAGTATCTATTTTTAAATTATACAAGTTATTTCTTATATTTTAGACTTTATGTGGATGATATAAGTTTGGCAACTTACTTGATTCAATATTTAGTCATATGAATCTTGTACTTTATTATACCCAGAGTGTATGGGATTTGAAAAAGAATCAGATGGGAACTTTTTGTTGAATATACTTCTGTATTATTGAATTTAATGAAAATATACTGTTTGTGTAATCAAAAATAAACTCTTGGTGTTTCAGTTAAATTATTTATTTGGAACATTTGTTTAGTTTTTTTAGAGTTTATCACCATTTCATAAAATAGATACCTCTTATCTCTATTGGTGATTTTCAAAGGGCCTTCCTCATGCCTCATGAAAGGCCAGAATTGTGAGCAGGATTATTACTTAATTAGTACTCACTTAATAATTTTGGAATTCAGAAATAAATTATAGGTTATGAATAAAGTTTAATGAAATATTTGTTTTCCATCTTTTCTCATTATAATTTTCTATTTGTAATAGGAAAAATGAAACAAGTGCATAAGTTATATGAATTTATTTTATTTTATTTTATTTTATTTATTTATTTATTTTGAGATGGAGTCTCGCTTTGTTGCCCAGGCTGGAGTGCAATGGCACGATCTCAGCTCACTGCAACTTCCACCTCCCGAGGTCAAATGATTCTCCTTCCTCAGCCTCCTGAGTAGCTGAGACTACAGGTGCATGCCACCACACCTGGCTAATTTTTTGTGTTTTTAGTAGAGACGGGGTTTCACCATGTTAGCCAGGATGGTCTCGATCTCCTGACCTCATGATCTGCCCGCCTCGGCCTCCCAAAGTGCTGGGATTACAGGCATGAGCCACTATGCCTGGCCAAGTTATATGAATTTTTAAGTACTTATATATGAATGATATATACTTAGACCTCTTGTGATAATGTCCTGGCAACGTCTAGCTTTCCATTAGAGGCTTTAAGAAGAGCTACTAGAACCAGCTGAAGAAATAGTGAAATTGGTGAGAAAATAGGAAACTATATGGCAGTATATTTTTCATTGCATAATTTATTCAATTTAAACTAATTTTAAAGAACATACATTTTAAAATAGAATTTTAGTCCATAATTTTTAATTCTCAGATGTTCTCAGTTTTACAAAATACTCTTTTAAATTAGGTACATATTTTTATATCCATCTCAAATAGATTATATTTTAAATTATTTTTCTTATCAGATTTATCTGAACAAATTTTATTTGTTAGACGAAACACCTTCAAATGTTTTACTGTAAGTAATAGGGAGATGATTTTTCAATGTAGGATTAGGTGGACAATTCTTTTTATCCTAAGTCTTCAGTATTTGAGTTACTTCATTTGATAATCAAGCTTTAGTATTTCATACATCATTTCTTGTTATCCAAAATATAATTTATATTCACAGACTAATATATGGAATTTGAATTTAAATGTTTTAGAATTAAAAAATGAAAAATTTTTTTTCTAAATGGTTTCCAATAGATTAGTGGAGATATAATACTCATATCTTTGCTTTTCTTATTTTATATATCAAATTATTTATGCTTATTTTTATAAATTTTGCAGTTATTTTTCAATATAAATTGAATTCATTGAAAATTTTAAATGTATAAGTTTGCATAAAAGACTACTGATGCCAGAAACCTCATTATCTTTAATTAATCTTAACTGAATTAAGCATTTATTACTTTAAAATTTTTCTATAATTCTGAAATTTCTGTATGTCTTGTGGGTAAATGTGTGTGTGTATATATGTGTATATCATCTTTCTAATGTATTTTCTGAAGTGTGGTCTCGAATCCTGACTGCCACTTTGTAGGTATTAATCAAGTGTAAATTGCTTAACAACTTTAAGGTTGTTTTTTAAATCTGTTAATTGGGAATCATTTCACCTACCTCACAGGGTTGTTGTGAGGAAAAAACAATAAAACATATGTGAAAGAGTGCTTAGCATATGGATAGATGTGCAGTGTATGAAAATGAATGTTACCAGATCTTCAGTGGCCCCCATTGTCCTCGGGATAAAATCCAAATTCTGTGTCATGGTGTGTGTTCTGGCTCGCCCTTATGTCTTCAGCCCCATTTCTTTCCTTGCAAACTGCACATATTGATTTATTGATACTATAGTCTTCATAGTTCCCAGGATATATCATGCTTTCTTTTTGACTTTTATCAGAATGCACCATTCTTTTAAACTACTCACTTTCTCCCCTTTATCCCTCGGCTACTCTCCTCTGTATAACTCAGCCTCATCTCTCAGGCTTTGCTTTCTATTTCTTCTGCACTAAGATGTCTTCTGTCCCTTCTTCCTCACTTATATATTTTCTTGGATGATCCTTCTATGTGATCCTTTGGGCTGTGTTTATTCTTTTCAGCAATTATTGCATGTAACGTAACTGCCTTTGTACTTGTCTGTTTCCTCTACTAGATGTAAACTTGGAGAGGGTGGAGCCTATCTTATTTGCCATTTTCCTGCACTACTTAAGAGTTTCTGTAACTCAGGAAATATTTGAACATTTTATAAATAGATGTGTTTCCCCTAAACAAATTCGCAACATAAGTAATATGAGTACTACTCCTTAAATAAAGTAATTTGGATTCTATATTTATAAAATGTATTTCTGGTCCCACAATAATCATAACAAAATGATGGCCATATAATTGGTCTCCTTTGCCCACCATTTATCACTCTAATGGGTTTATTAGAAAGACTCAGGGTGCAAGCAAAGTTACTTTATTCTCTCTAGTCACTTTACACACAATTCCATTCTGAATATTATGTTTTCTACCCCTTGATAAAATTCTGTTTAAGTGTTGTTATTTCCATATCTTCTCTATTCTTGCTTTTCTGCTGCTGCTTGCTTTTTTTCTTCTCAATTTTTTTCTTTCATTCTTTCACTCCTCCTTTTCTCACTCTGGCATTTTAAAATAGACTAAATTTTCAAGTAATGAAGAAAATGTTTGATAAAGTTTTAAATTCTCCTCCAATGTAAAATGTCTTTTCTACATCAACCTTGCTCAAAGAGGGTTTAAAAACCTGAATAAGGAAGGAAATAGGTTGGTCAGCTAGTAGGCTTTTGCATCATTATTATTATTATTATTATTATTATTATTATTATTATTTTTACCTCATCTTTTCACCCTCCTCACTGTGCATCACCTAGATTTTCTGAAGTTTGGGGATTAGAAGTAGGGAAGAACTAATTGGTAGTAAAGATATGTTGGAAGTCTTAATGGGTTCTTCTCTTGCTTTTCTGGATTCATCAAAGACTTCTAGTATTTGGAGATAACCCAACTATAATTCCTTGATGCAGTTGACACCTTCTTTGTCTGTTTTTGACTACCTTCCTTAGTTTCTGACTTTCTGGTTTTTCTCTGTCCTATTTGTTTTGGAGTTATCTTGTTTTTTGTTTTTTTGTTTTCATAGTCCTTTAGGTAAATTCCTTTAAAAATAGATTAGCGCTAGTTCCTTTCCTAGGGATTATCTGTCCCATGGGAAAACATATTTCTTTACTCCACCAACCTACCGAAGTACTGGCCAATTCTAAAATAGTAGCCCAGACTGAGGACAGGAGTCTTTAATTAGTTACTGGTCCTTGAGTGCCCAATTCTGAGTGCGTCATTGTGCTACTTCCTTCTCAATCAATCTATAGGCTCCCTTCCCTCAGTATATGTTTATAGTTTTTATTTGAATGGTGAGCTAAAGATAGCCTGAGCAATTTTTGGCCACAGTCTTACCAACTGTTGCCTAGATGATCTGTCACCTCATTTCTAGTACATTGAACTTGTTCTTAACTTTGGATCATCGGCTGAAAGTGAGATAACAAGAAAATTCTCTTTTTAATATCCTGTTACACTACCATTGTGGCATTGTGGCCGTAATAGGAAGCTTGCTTTTCTATGAATGTCCCTCCATTTCTATAATTCCATGCCTTGTCTTATGCTGTTCTGATTTTGGGATGTCTTTTCTACCTTTTTTTTCTGGGGTATTCTACCCAGTCTTAAATGTCCAAGTTAGGTAAAGTCTTTATTAGTCTTGGCAGATAGAATAAATATTTCTCTCTAGTGTGTTCTCATTAATACTTTGTTTCATGTGTTATATTACTTGTAGATATGTCTGTCTCTCTGACCAGATTATGAGACAGATTTTGAGACAACTGACTTATTTATTGATGAACTCCTTATTGGTTAGCTCCTGTTACGTGTTTAGGACATTATTTGCTTAATTAATTAATCTCTTCTGAACACTCAGATTGAAGTTTATAAAATTGTTAATTAATGCTTCTATCTCCTTATTTATTTTTCTCCTTGTTCCAAAAAATGTTTGAGGGAGCAACTGTTAGTTTTTATGCCTTTTATCATATTTTTTGCTTTCTGAATTTTTAATTTTTATGGATACCTAATAATTGTACATAAGTATGGGGAATATGTGAAATTTTGATACATTCGTAAAATGCATAATGATCAAATCAGGGCAATTGGGACATCCATCACCTCAAGCACTTATTTCTTTGTGTTAGGAGCATTCCAATTCCACTCTTCTAGTTATTTTGAAATATATGATTATTATTTTTAACTCAATCATATTTATTCTTAGGTAAATTTATTTTAGGTTTTAGTTCTGGTTTGGGCTAAATTAATTTTCTCCCATTTTCCTCTGACTTCTTTATTTTTCTTTCTCTTTAAACTTCAGTCTCTGTAACTATGATAAATAAAGATAACTAGATAATTCAAGCAGCTTCAAGTTGCAAGTAAAAATAAATACTTAATTTAATAGCTGTAATGATCTGTCACCTCATTACTACTTTTTTTTTTTTTTCTTTTTTTTTTTTTTTTTTGGCCATTACAAAATTTTCTGTTTCCTTTTTAAATTCTTCAGGGTTTCAGTTTCCATCTTTAGATACAGTCAGAAATGATGAAAAGACAAGTTATTGGTCATAAAAAGGGTTGGTTGTAAAATAATAATATTCCTATAACAGAAAATTAAATTGTTATATTTATTGGGAGTAAAGTTCTGTTTCATTCAGACATTATCCTGTTATTTTTAGTGATTACCCTAAATAAATTGTCTCAATTTGAAATGCAGTACCAAATTTCTGCCATTCCTCAAGAGGATAATAATTCAGTCTTTATTACTGAAAGTTAGTCAAAAGTAGAATTATTTAATACATATAGTCAGGCAAATTAGTAAAAATTAGATAACCAAGAAATCCAAAAATCATTTTAAGTAGAGAAAATTGAAAAATTCCCTCTATTTAAAACTTTTCTTTTACCTGGAAAGTTGCAGATGAGTACAGATAGTACACTAAGAAAAGAGAATACATTTTGTCCCTTCAAATCACATTGCTAAAGGCTGAAAGATGATAAATCAACTTGCCATATAATAGCCCAGTGATCTTTTTTCTTCCTTATTTTCATGTTGTTGGAAATATGAAGTTTTTAATAGATATGTTTACCTTACCTACTAACTTGCACCAATATGACTGGTGACATTTTAATGTTTAATTTTGATAATTTTATCTGTTAGCACTTACTGACTTGGGAATCTTAGTGAATGGACGTTCTGACCTTTACATTAGGTTAAATGTTATAGATGGCAGATCTCAGGATCAGCTAAATAAGGTGCCAGATATTATAATATATAATATATATGATTTCTTATGTGCAGTCATACTTCTTATAGCAATAACATTTTGTGTTAGTATTTTCATAAGAAGAAACAAACTACAAAATATGGCCAAGTGATTCTCAGTTTTAGGTATCAAGAAACATTGTTTATTCCTGTGATTTTCCCTGCTCCTCCACCCTTGCAATAATTCAAACATTCTATTTACACCATCAATAAAATACATTTTTCTTGTATTTTTTCACTTAGTTTAAGGTGAACAGTGATTTAGGATGGAACTTTGAGATTAGGAAGAACAAAATTCTATTTTTCTGTTTTTGTGAGCATACTCGGGAAAACTAAAATGCAATAGACTTTTTGGCATGCATCTAGTATGTATCAATTATAAATAGGAAAAGTGATACCTAAAAATATAATTTCCTAAAATATGCCACCTGAAATATATTTCTTTTAAATACTTGTTTTTCCCTTTCTTTCCTTATAAATGGCTCATTCGGTTTTTGAATTGTGATCTTGTATAGGACTTTAGAAACCCTTTTTTAGTGGGTCCAGTAAAATGTTAAAAATTAAATAAGTGATTAACTATAAATTTTTTCATATGCCTTGTTCTTTATTTCATATGACTAATACTAGATTGTGTTGCTATACAAAATACCTTACTCATGTTACAGGGAAAGTGCAAATAAGAAAACAGCCATCAATTGATATTTGTTTTTTATACTTCTCTTTGCAACTCCAACTTCACATTTTCCCACTGTGCTTCAAAGTATGACAGATTCAGCATGCCTGAAAATAAACCCAAATCAGAAGTTCGCTATTCTCATTCTGCCTTCCAACCCCAATCATTCTTTGCTTATGTCTTCACCATATACTTGTGACTCTCTCCTCTCCTTTTACTTAAATATCATCCAATTTTTTTTTCTGGATCCTAATTATTTTGCCTTTGTCTTGAATAGGTATGCTTTATTCTATCTCTGTTGATAAAACTGTGGCTCATTACTTACCACAAGAAGTGATAAGTTTTTAAAAATAGCTTTGTGCACTAGTTTTACCTTTCTGTACATTGTATTTCCTTCAGAGTGGAAAGCATGTGTTGTTCACCTTTGTGCTTTCCATGGAGGATATTCTCATAAATCATTTCTGAGTTCACTCAACTAATCATGAAGTAGTTGATTCCCGGTATTTAAGTCTTAAAAATATTGAATGGATTGCTGAAAGTCAGATCAGTTCCACAGTTTAAAATTAATCATACATTTTTCCAACTTGATGATACACTTGTTAGTGTTAACACCACCAGGAAAGAACCTTAAATAAATTCTGAACACTTGGTTTGCTACTAATGTGAAAACAAATTTTACTTACAGTATGCTAATACATGCAGGTTTGTAGGCTCTTGCTATAATTTAGATGAACTGAGTTGTCTTTTTGTTTCCATATTTAAAAATATGGTTACATGCCATTTTGAGGAAATACTTGTGGCAAAAGTCATCTAATTCAGCAGCTCCCGACCTTTTTGGCACGAGAGACTGGTTTTGTGGAAGACAGTTTTTCCATGTTGGGGTTGGTTTCAGGATGAAACTGCTCCACCTCAGATCATCAGACATTAGATTCTCATGGGAAGCACTCAGCCTAGAACTGCCTCTTATGGGCAGTTCATAATAGGGTTTGCACTCCTGTGATAATCTAATGCCCCAGCCGGTCTGACAGGAGGCAGAGCTCAGGTGGTAATGCTTAATGCTTGCTCACCTGTGGCTCACCTGCTTTGTGTGGTCAGGCTCCTAACAGGTCAGGGAAGGGGTGTGGGGGAAGGGAGGGCGGCTGGTTGGGGACCCTGATCTGATTGTTTAGGTCCCTTTTTTTACATTAGTCCCTTTGTGGATTCCTTTAGAGATAAAATACAAATGGGAAACAAGCTTCCTTTGAAATGTTACAAAAGTCTTAAACCCAACTACTAGTCTGAGGGTGGATCTGATTTATGCTAGTAAGAGTACACAATGGCCTCCTAACAAGAGTAATTCTGCAGCGGGCTATTTTTGCTTCTTGTGCTAGAACTTTAGAGGTAGCTTTTTTTTTTTTTTTCCTTTGCCTCTTATTATTATAGTCTTTGAAGATAATCACTAGTTTCTGAAAATTTTTATTATGAAAGAACTGTCGTATCAGACTGGATTTGAATATATGCTTATGCTTGCTTTTAGAATGTTTAGTTAAATTATTTGAGTTGTCAGTGTTATATAAAAATAACATTTTAAATACAGTCTCTTAAAAATATTATTTCAGTCTATAACTTTGAATGTTTTGATTAATATAATCCTGTTTTCTTCCCATTTCTCTCCTCCTCTTCTTTTAGTATGTGTGTATATATCTTTATCTACATATATCATCTATCTGTAAATACATATACACATATATACATAAGAGCTCTTAATTTCATAAATCCACTTTTTGATTTCTGATGTCTCAGTTATTTTCTTGGAAAAGAACTTTTCAGGTCAACTTAATTTTATTTTGTCTTATTTAGAAACAAAGTGTGAAGCCTGTGTGTTTTGTTTTCCAGATTTGTCTGTATTTATATTAATGTTGGTGTATGTTGCTTTCATATAATATCTATCACAATTTTTGTGGCATTTAGTGAACCTAATGTAATTTACATTCTGTCATTTGTATAATCTGTTATTCTTATTCATCATTCATTTATTCATTTCATCATTCAGTGTTTATTTAGTAATACTATGTGCCTGGCACTGTCCTGCATGGTGGGGATACAGAAAGTCTCTATGTTGGTGGAGTTTGTATTCTTGTAAAAGAAGAGGGAGATGTGTAACACTAATAAATAGGTAATTTGAGAGAGGCATAAAACAGTGTAAGAAATAAGGGCATAGTATTAAATATCTTGGGGGTATATTTTAGCTAGGATAGTGAGAAGGATCATTTGAGTTGAACTCTAAAGAATGAGGAGGAAGAAAGTCACATTCTAGTCATCAGGAATAGTAAAGAAAAATGTCCTTGGATCAGAATGAGCTTAGCATACTCAGAGAACAGAAAGAAATGCTGTGTGGGTTGGCTATCCTTGTGAAAGAGAATGTGGCAGGAGTTGGGGTCTTTAAGATAATGTACGGGCCAGATCAGTAAATCATAGTAAGGAGTTAAAATTTTACCATAATTGCAATTTGAAGACACTATGTAGTTGAATGTTATGAACTGATTAACACTGAGGAAATCAGTTTACCTGCTGTCTGGAAGATGAGCAAGGGAAAGGAGTGAGGGGCAAGAGCATTATTGGGGGTTATTGCCATGGTTCCAGTTCGAAATTATGGTGTCTTGGTGTAAGTCTTGTAGTAGTAGAAATAGTGAGAGGAACGATGTTTTGGAGGAGCACTATTAGAATTTGTAAATGGATTAGAAATGTGGTAATCAAAAGTATCAAACATAATTAAACATTAAATATTCTTTGGAAATATAATTTAATCAACAAACTTTTTCATGGTAAAAATGTAGTCTCATTTTTAAAATTAATATATCTATTTTTGATTATTAGTTTTTTTCCTTAGTTTTACTAAAATAAATGACATTATGTCATTTTCTCACCTCTCTGCCATTGAATATAATAATGATTTTTGATGGCTCCAGGTTTGAAAGGTAGAAAATTCTATCTTGCTATTTTACTTTGCTTGCCTTTGATTACTACTTAGATTCAAATTTTAATGTGTGTATTAACCAACTATATTTTTTCAGTTGTGGATTATTTCTAGTCTTGATTATTTGGAGATATTGGGTATTTATTGATTTGGAAGGCCTTATTAATTTCCTGAGATAAACTAAAAGTTCCAGCGTGATTTAGCTCTGAGTCTTTCTGATTCTCTTATGTCAGTTTCCCCCTGCCCTTTATGCTCTAGACGATCTGGACACTTCTCAACCAAGCAACTTTTGTATTGCCTCATAGCTTTTGCACATGTTCTCCATTTCTGGATCCCTCTTCCTCTACATCTTCACTCATGATTCTGAGTGAAGGTTCATCATTCATGTTCCAGTTCAAATGCTATGCCCATAGAGGAGCTATTCCCAATCTCTTAATATAATATCCCTTCTTACATCTTTCACATTCTGTTACATTACTGTCTCTGTTTTGTTTGGTTTGTTCTCCCCTCATAGTCTTTTAGGGTCTTCACAGCACTTATCACTGTCTGAAGTTATTTATTACTTGCTTATTGCCTGTTCATTCCATTAAGAATGGAAGAACCATGGGGACAGGCATCTAAACTGATTTGTTTACTGCTGTACTATGTGGGGCTATTGTTGGGCATATGGTGGGTAATAAATATAGTGGAGTGGATGATATAAAGGTATTAACCATTTGTTTCTTATACTTATGTTCTTTCCCTTTTTGCCAATTGTCTTTCATTTTTGCTTATGGCTTTTTATATGTAGAATTTTTCACTTTAATAGAATCAAAACAATGAAGCTTTTGAAATTAAAAAAAAATTTCCATTTGAGATCTTCCATTTACCAATATTCTAATTGAAATGTTTTTGAATATAGAGTTATTTATTTTTGTGAATTAGGGAAAGTATTTGAAGATAAAAAATAACTCATAAGTTTATTTCCAGTTTGATTACATATTTTATAAAATAGAAATTATATATAATTTTTTTCTTCACTTAATACTTTACCATGTGCATATTTAAATAATATACACTTCCTTTTTCACAAACATGATTTTTAAAATTTTGACACAATATTTCATCTTGCTCATTTGATATATTTATCAATCCCTTATATATTTGTTTCAGTCTTTTTTGCTAATATACATATAACGCAGAGCATGTTATTGTATTTGTTATTGTGTTCGTTTACAATACTTCCATTATGATAAATTCTTAAACATAAAGTAGTGGATTTCCTGTGTCATTAGGAGCATAATATGCACAGTATTTTAAGACATTGAATATTCATTGCCAAATTATACTCCAGAAAAATTAAATCAGTTTACTCTCCTAGTAGTAGTGTATGTATGTGTGTGTTTATGAAATGTTCTAATTCCTGATATTGTGTGCTTTTAAAAACTTGGCCCATTCCTCTCCATGAATGCCCTCTCCCTCTAAAACTTTCTCGAAAAACTATTAGGACGTTTATCACATATAAAATGTAACTTTTTTTTTTTTGAAATGGAGTCTCATTCTGTCGCCCAGGCTGTAGTGCAGTGGCCAGATCTCAGCACACTGCAAACTCCGCCTCCTGGGTTTACATCATTCTCCTGCCTCAGCCTCCAGAGTAGCTGGGACTACAGGCACCCGCCACCTCGCCCGGCTAGGTTTTTGTATTTTTTTTAGTGGAGACGGGGTTTCACTCTGTTAGCCAGGATGATCTCGATCTCCTGACCTCGTGATCCGCTCGTCTTGGCCTCCCAAAGTGCTGCGATTACAGGCTTAAGCCACTGCGCCCGGCCTAAAATTTAACATTTTTTACATAGTAAAGTCTATTATCTTTCACCCCGTTCTTCCCTTTTATATTTTTGCTTAAAATAACTTTTCTTATTAGGAGGTTATGAATATGCTCACTTACGGTTTGATCTTATTTTTTATGTTATATGTCTCTAATTTATATAGAACTTAAGATTTGGAGGGTTTTGAGAGTAGAAGTTCTCACTTTATTTTTCCCAAATAGTGATTTAGTTATGCCAGCTGTATCTTTTAAAATTTTTTTAATTTTTTAACATTTTTATGGCTACATAGTAAGTGTATATATTTATGGAGTACATGAGATGTTTTGATACAGGCTTGCAATCTGAAAAAAGTCACATCATTGGTAAGGGGGTATCCTTCCCCTCAAGTATTTATCCTTTGAGTTACAAATAATACAATTACATTTTTAAAGTTATTTTAAAATATACAGTTAAGATATTATTGACTGTAGTAGCCCTATTACACTATCAAATCGTAAGTCTTATTTGTTCTTTCTATTTTTTTTTGTACCTATTAAACATCCCCGCCTTCTCCCCAACTGCCCACCGCCCTTCCCAGCCTCTGGTAACCATCTTCTGCTGTTTCTGTCCATAGTTCCATAAATGTGATTTTTAGATCCCCCAAATAAGTGAGAACGTGCAGTCTTTGTCTTTCTATGCTTGTCTTATTTCACTTAACATAATGATCTCCAGTTCCAGCTGTGTTATTGTAAATGACTGGACCTCATTCCTTTTATGGCTAAATACTCCATTGTGTATATGTACCACTTTTTTTTTTTTTTTTTTTTTGAGTCAGGGTCTCACTCTGTTGCCCGGGCTGGAATGCAGTGGTGAAATCTCAGCTCACTGCAAGCTCCGCCTTCCAGGTTCACACCATTCTCCTGCCTCAGCCTCCTGAGTAGCTGGAACTACAGGCACCCACCACCAGGCCCAGCTATTTTTTTTTTTTTTTTTTTTTTGTATTTTTAGTAGAGACGGGTTTTCACCATGTTAGCCTCGATCTCCTAACCTCATGATCCACCCACCTCGCCCTCCCAAAGTGCTGGGATTACAGGCGTGAGCCACCGCACCTGGCCTGTGTACCAAATTTTCTTTATCCAGTCATCTGTATCTGCTGATAGTAATTTTTGAATAATCATATACTATAATCATGCTACATTTTTTGCTTAATTTTTACATGTGCCAGGGGTTTTTGAAAAAGGGCTATTTATTCTAGTCCACTGTTATATTAATCCTTATTTGACTTATTTTTTTTTTTACTCTCTCTTTATTGTAAAGTATCTACTAGAATAATAATTCCCTGGCCCAGTTGTCCTTTATTTTAAAAACTATTCTGGTATATTGTTAACATTTCTTTTTCTCTACAAACTTTAAACTATTTTGCCACTTTATCCTTCCTAAATAAACCATTTCTGTTTTTATTTTAGTGAAGTGACATTAAAAGTATTAACTGTTTGCACGAGATATTCTTGCAATATCCAGGATTTCTTATAAGAACTGAGATTTTTTAAAAATCATTTTCTGTCTCAGTAAAGCTTTTTTTCTATACAGATAGCTGAATATTTCACTTAAGGCAATTACTAGTTGTTTATTTCATGTAATATTATTCCTGGTTGTTCTTTTAGTATTTCTTAATTTACGTATTTAACTGATTATTGTGCTTCTGTAGTGTATTAGTTTCCTTTGATCACTATAACAATTAACATGAATTTTGTGTTGTAAAATAATGCAGATTTATTCTGTTTCAGTTCTGATGGCCAAAAGTTCAAAATCAGCCAAATCAAGCCTCAACAGGGCTGATTCCTTTGGAGGCACCAGGGAAGAATCCCTTTCCTTGTCTTTTCTACCTTTCCTTGTCTTTTCTACCTTTCCTTGACTCTCAGCCCCTTTTAAGAATCACTTCATCCTTTTGCTTTGCCATCACATTTTCTACTTCTTTTTTTAACCTTCTTGTCTCCCTCTTACAAGGACTCTTGTGATTATATTTAGGGCTCACTCAGACAATCCATGATAATCTCCCCATCAGAAAATCCTTAATTTAAGCACATCTGCAGGTCTCCTTTGCCATATAAGGTGACATTCCCAGGTTCTAGGGATTAGGGTGTATGTATTATGTGAGTGACCTTTATTCAACCTGCCACATATAGAATAATTATTACTTTTATACTGTTTTGTTTCTATTGATTTTATTGAACGTTATGTTAA
Source organism: Theropithecus gelada (assembly GCF_003255815.1). NCBI lineage: Eukaryota > Metazoa > Chordata > Mammalia > Primates > Cercopithecidae > Theropithecus > Theropithecus gelada. The sequence goes on along the minus strand of NC_037675.1, from coordinate 27,526,349 downwards.
GTATTGTTGCTTTTAGTTCGTTTTCTACCCAGTTATAAAATCCCTATGTGATCATGTTTTTCTTTTTACAGTAGTGATTTTATACCTGTTTCTATTTCATATTTTATTGCTTCTTTCAATTTTTTTTTTTTTTTTTTTTTTTTTTTGAGACGGAGTCTCGCTCTGTCGCCCAGGCTGGAGTGCAGTGGCCGGATCTCAGCTCACTGCAAGCTCCGCCTCCCGGGTTCACGCCATTCTCCTGCCTCAGCCTCCAGAGTAGCTGGGACTACAGGCGCCCGCCACCTCGCCCGGCTAGGTTTTTGTATTTTTTTAGTAGAGACGGGGTTTCACCGGGTTAGCCAGGATGGTCTCGATCTCCTGGCCTTGTGATCCGCCTGTCTCGGCCTCCCAAAGTGCTGCTTCTTTCAATTTTAATGCAAATGCCAAAAATGTTTTCCTTCATCATATTTTCTATTGTTTTCAGATAGGTATTTTTTCCTAATCATAGAGAAATAATTTGTTTCTTGCTGTTTAACAGTCAGCTTGGACAAACATGTTTAACATACATCTTGGACATATGTTTTGTTGTATTTATGTACTACCAAATATTGGCCCACACTTACATTTCTGTATTAAGCTGTATTTAACTATAGTATGTCAGTTTTTCAATATACAGATGGATTTATGTTGCTGATATTTAGTTATGATTTTTAATGTCTTCGTTCATACATTTGTGTATGGCTGAGTTTGTGTGTGACTTTCTTTTACATTTTGATTATCAGAGTTATAATAGTTATTAATAAAGTGAATTTAAAGACATTCTATTTTTCCTCTATAGACTAGTTTATATTCAGTATTGAATACTTTTTGTAGCATGAAAATTCTCTCTGTATTTATAGTTTGAAATATCACATACAACAGTCTGAGCACAGAGCTTATTTGAATATATTTATTTGATAGGCCTTTTCATTTCTTGGTTATTTTGAGTGAATTTTGATAATTTACATTGTTTTCAGAGAGTTGTCCACTATATCAAGATTTTACAGGACTATTTGTTGCATACCTGCTATGTATTAAGGATTGTGCTAGGTGCTGTACATGCAAAGATAAGAATTTCCTAGGATTCTTAATCTCAGGAAACATGTAGTGAGAGAAGTTAATTTTCTTAGGGTAGAGATGTAAGAAATATAAAAGAAGAAATTAACATCTAAACAGAACTTCTGATAACGATTTCCTCATGAATACAGGCGGCATATACGAAGTCATAAAAAATGGTTGAATACGTGGACAATTGAGACATTTACAAGTAGATCATTACAGCTTGAGTTTAAGTATTGGCCCGAAAGGAGTAATGTATAAAGATTAGAAGCTGTATTATGGATTCTTCCTGAATTTGTACCTTTTCCTATAATCATTGATAGACTATTAATAGTGTTCATTCTGGGTTTATCATCAGTATATTCACATTTTTAGAAGATTAGTCTGATGGCAATAGGGAGGGCTTTACTGAAGGAAGTGGGAGTGGTTAATGGTGGAACCGCTTACCTATTGCATTACCACAAAAATGCGTGAGTGGCTCCTAAATAAGGACTACAAATAGAGATAGAAATGAAGAAAAGACTATATGTATAAGCAAATGCTAAAGAAATAGACCAAGACTAGTTTACTGATTGGATACGGTAAATGAGGGAGAAGCCAAGACAACTTCTAACTTCCTATCAGCTGTATTAGAATAAAATGTTTCCCTTGTCTTTATTTCAGACGTGATAGCTCTAATTTCATTTGAAAGGCTTATTATATTCTACATAGACTATATCATTAACATGAAAATGTGAATAGGAATGTCAATGTCAGGATCACATTTTTAGTTAGAAACCAAAGTTATCTGTTGGAGACAATATATCGAATAGCTAGGAGAGAAAAAATAGACGTTCTAATAAGATTTCTGAACTATATAGCATGGTGATCTAAAAATCATTTTATTTATGATGTTTTTAGTACATCTTCATTTGGAAAAATGAAATAAAGAATTTTATAGTAAAAGAGTTTAGACATATTGTTTGAAGTAGTTTCTCAACAAATGTGTTCTGGGCATCCATAAGTTATGGATATCAAAATGAAATACCCTCTGCCCTCAAAAGGTACAAAAGTCTTGTAAAACATGTCTTATAAAGGTGATTTTCAAGTATCTGCCCATTGCATACATCAGTAATACAAGCTCATGCAACTGCCACCATAGTCAAGCTATGGTATATTTCCATCATGCCAAAAAATTGCATTGTGCCCCTTGCCAGACCATCCTTCCCATCCATCCTCACTTCAGCTTTCCTTCCTTAACCCCCTCCTGCCATAGGCAATCAGTGATCTGTTTTCTGTCACTATAGATTTGACTTTTCCAGAGTGTCATTTATATAGAAGCATACATTGTGTAGCCTTGTGTCTAATCTCTTTTGCTCTGCATAATGTTTTTGAGATTCATCCCTGATTTTGCATGTATAATTTATTCCTTTTTATTGTTGAGTAGTAGTCATTGTCTAGGTATGTGTATACATAGTTTATTTATCTGTTAATGGACCTTAAGTTGTTTCTAGTTCTTGACTATTAGGAATAAAATTTCTATGAATATTTGAGTACAAGTCTTTGTGCAGAGTTATGCTTTCGTTTATCTTGGGTAAATACTTAGGAATGGTATATCTGGGTCATATGGAATATTCAACTCTGTGAAAAACCACCAAGAGGGGTTGTGTGATTTTACATTCCTGCCACTATTTCATTAGCACTCCATTTAGTCCATCATGTCTCCAGGTCCTCATCACATGCAGAAAAATGACAACATCCTTACCACTACTGTACTTTGTGATGTCAGTCTTTTTTAAATTTTAGCCATTGCAATTTGTGTAATTGTATCTCATTGTGGTTTTAATTTTTGTTTTCTTAGTGGGTTTTCATGTGCTTTGTGACCATTGCTTTATTTTCTTTTTTTTTTTTTTTTAATTTATTTATTATTATTATACTTTAAGTTGTAGGGTACATGTGCATAACGTGCAGGTTTGTTACATATGTATACTTGTGCCATGTTGGTCTGCTGCACCCATCAACTCGTCATTTACATCAGGTATAACTCCCAATGCAATCCCTCCCCCCTCCCCCCTCCCCATGATAGGCCCCGGTGTGTGATGTTCCCCTTCCCGAGTCCAAGTGATCTCATTGTTCAGTTCCCACCTATGAGTGAGAACATGCGGTGTTTGGTTTTCAGTTCTTGTGATAGTTTGCTAAGAATGATGGTTTCCAGCTGCATCCATGTCCCTACAAAGGACGCAAACTCATCCTTTTTTATGGCTGCATAGTATTCCATGGTGTATTTGTGCCACATTTTCTTAATCCAATCTGTCACTGATGGACATTTGGGTTGATTCCAAGTCTTTGCTATTGTGAATAGTGCTGCAATAAACATACATGTGCATGTGTCTTTATAGCAGCATAATTTATAATCCTTTGGGTATATCCCCAGTAATGTGATGGCTGGGTCATATGGTACATCTAGTTCTAGATCCTTGAGGAATCGCCATACTGTTTTCCGTAATGGTTGAACTAGTTTACAATCCCACCAACAGTGTAAAAGTGTTCCTATTTCTCCACATCCTCTCCAGCACCTGTTGTTTCCTGACTTTTTAATGATTGCCATTCTAACTGGTGTGAGATGGTATCTCATTGTGGTTTTGATTTGCATTTCTCTGATGGCCAGTGATGATGAGCATTTTTTCATATGTCTGTTGGCTGTATGAATGTCTTCTTTTGAGAAATGTCTGTTCATATCCTTTGCCCACTTTTGGATGGGGTTGTTTGTTTTTTTCTTGTAAATTTGTTTGAGTTCTTTGTAGGTTCTGGATATTAGCCCTTTGTCAGATGAGTAGATTGCAAAAATTTTTTCCCATTCTGTAGGTTGCCTGTTCACTCTGATGGTAGTTTCTTTTGCTGTGCAGAAGCTCTTTAGTTTAATTAGATCCCATTTGTCAATTTTAGCTTTTGCTGCCATTGCTTTTGGTGTTTTAGACATGAAGTCTTTGCCCATGCCTATGTCCTGAATGGTACTACCTAGGTTTTCCTCTAAGATTTTTATGGTATTAGGTCTAACATTTAAGTCTCTAATCCATCTTGAATTAATTTTCGTATAAGGAGTAAGGAAAGGATCCAGTTTCAGCTTTCTACTTATGGCTAGCCAATTTTCCCAGCACCATTTATTAAATAGGGAATCCTTTCCCCATTTCTTGTTTTTCTCAGGTTTGTCAAAGATCAGATGGCTGTAGATGTGTGGCATTATTTCTGAGGACTCTGTTCTGTTCCATTGGTCTATATCTCTGTTTTGGTACCAGTACCATGCTGTTTTGGTTACTGTAGCCTTGTAGTATAGTTTGAAGTCAGGTAGCGTGATGCCTCCAGCTTTGTTCTTTTGACTTAGGATTGTCTTGGAGATGCGGGCTCTTTTTTGGTTCCATATGAACTTTAAAGCAGTTTTTTCCAATTCTGTGAAGAAACTCATTGGTAGCTTGATGGGGATGGCATTGAATCTATAAATTACCTTGGGCAGTATGGCCATTTTCACGATATTGATTCTTCCTATCCATGAGCATGGTATGTTCTTCCATTTGTTTGTGTCCTCTTTTATTTCACTGAGCAGTGGTTTGTATTTTCTTTTATTAACTCTTCAAACCTTTGGTCATCTCTATTGGATTGTTTTTCTACTAATCAGTTGTAAGAGTCCTTTAAATATTCAGGATACAAGTCCTTCGTAGGTATATGTGTTGTGAATATTTTCTCCTGTGTTGTGTTGTGTTGTGGTTTACCTTTTCATTTATTTGTTTGTGTCCTTCCAAGAGCAGAAATTTTTAATTTTCATGAAGTCCAGTTTGTAAACACTGTTTAAAAATCTTTTTTACTTTTTGTGTATTAAGAAATGCATGCAAATGTCAAATTTTCTCCAGGAGGTTTTGTTTTGTTTTGTTTTGAGACAGAGTTTCGCTCTTGTTGCTCAGACTGGAGTGCAATGGCACAATGTCAGCTCACTGCAACCTCCGCTTCCTGGGTTCAACCTATTCTCCTGTCTCAGCCTCCCGAGTAGCTAGGATTACAGGCATGTGCCACCACACCCAGCTAATTTTGTATTTTTAGTAGATACAGGGTTTCTTCATGTTGGTCAGACTGGTCTTGAACTCCTGACCTCAGGTGATCTGCCCGCCTCAGCCTCCCAAAGTACTGGGATTACAGGCGTGAGCCACCACACCCGGCCTCTCCTAGAGGTTTTATAGCTTAATTTTTATGGTTAGATCTATGGTTCATTTTGAGGTCATGTTACATATTTTGTGAAAACAAATTTGATCAATAAGTATGCTTAATTAAGGGAAATCTAAAATTGCTGTCATCACACATTTGACAGACTCTAAATGAAGAAGGAATAGATGGATTTTTTTCTACTGAAGTTAAAGATAGATTTAGTACTGACTTGTGTATGAAATACTGCTCTAGTTTTTGTAGCCATCCAACAAATGAAACATGCCTTGTAAAATAATGGCTTTCCTATTAGTCGTGGGCTTAGGTGGAGACTGATAACATTCTGTATAGAATGAATATACGTATTAATGTCTCTTCACAGTACTTGTCACATACAAAATATTCAGTAAGTGTTGTTTTTGTTTTTTAATGTTCATTATTGTTAATGTCATTAGTATTGTCATAATGATTATATTTAGGATTCTTGCCTTGAGGAATTTTAGAAAGGATGATATTTAGATAAAATAGGTTTGGTTTCTGTAATGTATTTACTTAATACTTACACATAGTATTCATACTTTTTATCTTTTTTTTCTGCCCTCCCAACCCCTCACACACATAAGAAACTTAGTTGTTAATGAGTTCTAATACATAAGTGATAGGAAGCAGTCTTTTTAACATCCTTTGAATGATCTCTTTTATTTGCATGGATAATTCCTGAATAATTTTTTGAAAAGTTCAAAAACAGTAGATGTAGAATAAACAGTGCAAGTAATGTTTTACCTACACTTCCAGTCTTTTCCCAGAGATAAGTATTATAGATCTGAGCTGCTTGCTTTCAGATAATTATCTATACATTTATACTGATATATATTTATTTATATATATATGCACTTTTGTAGGTGTATTTTCCTTTGTAAGCCTAAATGAACATATTATACTTGCTTTTTAAATCTTAACAGAATGTTTGATAAATCTTTCCAGGTTGATACTTTCTTTATTCATTTTTACAGCTGTATATTATTTAATAGGATGAATATACCATAACTTACTTATTTTTCAGGCATGCAGCAAGTAGACAAGTGCAAAGTCAAACCTGACTGACAGAATCAGCTGGTAAAGATAAAATGAACCACTTTTAGATTCAGATAGTTTATTATTTACATAGACAGCAAAAGGAGGGGAAGCTAAAAGTATCATGTCTCCAGGTCCTCGTCACATGCAGGAAAATGACAACATGAAAAAAAACAAAAGGCTGCATGACTGAAGTGTGAGTCCTAGGATTCCCCATTGCTAAAGACTTAATTCTAGAGTACAGCTAAATACTTTTATAGTGTGCCGCTTATACCCTAAAGGGTTGAAGGGGGTGAGGCAGAAAGCTTCATACCTCATTAGAACCTGGGAGACCATGAGAAACTGCCTTAAGATAGTCTCCCATTCTCTCATTTTCCAGAGGATCATGAACCATTCTGCTAAGATACAGATTAGCTGCATTTAAAGCCATTCACTTATGTGGCCTATAAGTATACATTCACCATTGCTGGACCATCATGATAAAGCCATTCCCCTACATCTCCAACCCCTGACCTTTCTCATATCAGGTAACAATTCCTCAAAAGCATAATCACTTCAGCTGGGCATGTGACTCATGCCTGTCATCCCAGCACTTTGGGAGACAGAAGTGGGCGGATCACCTGAGGTCAGGAGTTCAAGACCAGCCTGGCCAACATGATGAAACCTGTCTCTACTAAAAATACAAAAATTAGCTGGGCGTGGTGGTGGGCGCCTGTAATCTCAGCTACTTGGGAGGCTGAGGCAGGAGAAACTCTTGAACCCAGGAGGTGGAAGTTACAGTGAGCCGAGATTGCACCACTGCACTCCAGCCTGGGTGACAGAGACTCCGTATAAAAAGAAGAAAAAAAAAAAAAGCATAACCACTTCATCAGATACTATGCTTAATTGTACTTGTAGGCGCTGAGAGCAAATATGCCTCCTAGTAGGGTGATCGGGTGTATTTGTTGGATAGAACTTAGCCAAGTTCCTCATCCAGAGCCAAGCCATTCACGTTGTAAATTGAGATACAGCAAGTGGTGTTGGCAGTCACACATATCTCACTTCAGCTGGCCAGCAGGAACTCCAGGACTTCCTAGACTTTTCATCACCACTGGACCAGAGTTTAGAGTGATCAGCTTTAATATGTGAAGAATATACAAAAGAGTTTGTCTTTCCTCAAGTATTCGAAGAAGACCACAAGGCACCAATAATAATAGGATTAGGCTAAAGGGAATCATAACAGTGTCCCAAAAATTAATCTTATGATGTGACTTGTTCACTCCTGCAATCAGCAGCTTTCCTTAGATTAAGATTCTTCATTGGTCAACAGTTGAGCTGAAAGCAGTAGTCTGAGTAATACTGGCTCGGTGCCTAAGAGCTGAGAAAAAATAATGTTTCTTCTACCCACCCCGGGTGTGCCGGTGTCTAAGGTATTCTTTTTTCCACAGCCAGGGTTACTGTCTCTTCCCTCAGCCATGTGTTTATGTCCCTCTTTCATTCTTTTTCTAATCCACCCTCTACCTTACCCATAGTATATGGCCTGGACTTGGCCCTACGTGGCTTAGCAGTTTCTTCATTATATACAATATGCATTGTACCATCTTAGAACATCTTTCGCTCCTTGAAATGTAGGCCACATCGGAAATACCATAGGAGTTGTGACTTCATATTCATCATCATTATCATGATTATCCCTAACTGCCTGAACCTAGCAAGCATAACAGGACAGTAAAAGAGTCAACAGGTTAGAATCTTCAACCCCAGTACTTTACTACTTGAAAATTACAGCACCCTAATTTTCCAGGGATACAGTATGTGAGAAAGTGGTGTGAGAAAGATTAACCATGTGGTTTTGGTCTTCTATAGCAAGTCTAGGCCTTCACCCTTCCCCTCAAACCTCGTAATTAAACATTCTGTTTAGCTCAAAGGGGTCCTTCTGGGGAATTGCTACACTTACAACCCAGACTGCCTTTCTTAAGTGTGTATGCCTCTGGGAGCCAAGCTGTTTTTAGGCTCTAGTTATCTTTTTTAGTTTCTCCTTTGAGAGTCCATTCTGTCTTTCATTGTACCTCTTGCCTGAAGATGATATGGGACATAAAAGATGCAGTGAATGTCTCAAATATCTGCTCACTGCTGGGTAGTCTTACTCTAAAGGCCACACTATTGTCTGATTGGGTACATTTGAGAAATCGATATCTGTGAAACAGTCCGTCTGTCTTTGAATAGTATGGCCTGCTTCTACTGTGTAGATAGAGATGGCAATAGACAACCTAGGAAGGTGTCTACTGCTGTCAGTGCCAAGTAGTATCCTTAAGATCTATATGGTCTACTTGACAGACATGTCTGGTATGCCTAGCTATAGGCTCCAGAGTTCTCTTTGCTACTTAACTGTGTAGTTGGTAGTCAAGAGCACACATACCTTTGACCTTACATGTTGGAGAATCACTAAGGTTTTTTTTTTTTTTTTTTTTAATTTGTTTTGTTTTGTTTTTTTCGGCCGTATCCTGAATTGGCGATGAATTACCGTGCTCTGGGCTATGATGTATTCAGGTAGCTGTGGTCCTAACTAAGGCAGTGCAGGTCGGATCAGCTTATCGATTCTGGTGATGCTTATCCTCAAAGGGTACTTTCCCATAGGCATCAACATGAATCATGAACAGGAAATGTGAGACTTGTACAACCTGCAACTATAGTGCTCATCTCCATAGAAACTGGAATGAGGTCATCTAAATTGTCCCACTGTCAGGCTTCAGACCACACAGCTAGCTAGCCCATTGACTCCTGGTATCAGTCATTGAAAATATAACAGACTTTGGGGGTGTTTTCCAGGGAAAGCACCATAGCTCATGACTTCACCTAGTGAGCAGAGTTCTCTTTTCCATGCACAGTTTTAAACAGTTTTCCTTAGGGCCACACAGCTGCAGTGGCCCATAGCACCTCATTGGACTTTTCCTTAGGTGATTCTTCTATGAGCCAGACCCAGACATTATCAGGAACCCCAAAGTTCTGAAGTCTCCAAGATGTCCAGGATTCTGGTAGACACTCTTGCTTTTGGGATGGCCATATTTTGGGAGTTATTAGCCACTTTTTCATATAGCTGATATGCCTATGATTTTCTTTAATAACATACATATCACTGGTTTATCATGCATTTGCAAGACCACATTGCCTTAAAAAGTAGATTTGCCCATAAATTATTTTGGACCACTTGAAGGTAACAGGTATTGTCGAAAAATAGCAACAAATTGTTTTTAGCTCGTAACCCTTTGATTCTAAATTCAAGGCAAAACTGAAACATGCAATTTACCACCCAGTATTAGTGTTTCTTTCAGATAAAATATAGCTAATTATGAAGGAATAAAATGATAATATGGTTCATATGCTGATAAAGTGAGTATGTATTTTTTTATTTTCTAACATTAAAATTTAGCAAATCTGTCTTTTAAAAAACATCTACAAGATTTTTGTAAACAGTGCTGACCTTTTAAATAAATAAAAGTGTATTTTGTCTAGTTTTATAGTTCTCTCCATCTAAAAAGAAAATAGTGCCAAGGAGTTTTTTATTTTCTTCTCTGAAAAAGCATAGAGTGTTTATGCAGGTTTCCAAGCAACATCAGCTTTGAAATTATAAGAATGACTGAATACTCAGGAAAGCAACTGATCCAAATTTGTAAGACTTTCGGAATTCAGTAATTGATGAAAAACAGAACCATGTTAGTCATCAATAAATTACACCAGTTTGCAGATTTAAAAACATATTCTCATATTTAACATTACTCAAATTTAAGTTATGTTTACTTAACATATTTGAGGTGATTTCCTCAATTAATACTGCCAGATGAGTTTAATCTCTTATTTATTAGCATATTGAGAGACTTTCCATTGAGTACGTTATAAATTAGCAAGCAGTTCTTTAAAATTGAACTGTTACTTAAATAAGCAACAATAGAAAAACAAAGTAAAAATTATATAATATTTCCAATATATAACGGAAGCTAAAACTACCAGGTGGAAAGAATTTTGTCTTATAACTTAAAGCTATTTAATAACACATTTGATTTTAGAATCTCAAGTAAAAGAATGTGTATTATTGGCCATACTACTATATTTAAAATGATCCCTGACTCCCCTCAAGACAAATGTATTATTTTTTTACTTTGTGGGATAGAGAGCAGAAAAAGAGTAGAGATAAAAATACTGGAGAAACAATACAGGAGACATGAAGTGAGAATGTCAAGAAGCTTGTAAAGGGAGAATACTATAATGCCCCCTGAAGAGAGAGCTTTAGACCAGTGGAATATTAGAGGTTGCCACTTGACTGTTCATCCACTAATAAATATATGAAATTACTAAAATGGCAGCCTCTCGAACTATGTTTTGAGGAAGGTGAGAATGTGGACTTTTTATAAATGGGTGAATATGATTTCTTTTTCAATAAGTTCACAAATAACTTTCAGATATGTAACAGTTATATGAGGTGTGCCATAGTCATTTAGTATAAGTATTATTCACAAAAGTGTTTTTACTAAGACTGTCACAGGTTATTTTGTGAATCTTATTTGTTTGTTTTTCTTCATTGTAAATAATATAATAAAACATTTGTGTCTTAACATAAGGCAGTAAATGACCTTAAGAACCTTCATATTTATATAGAAAGTGGAGGAAAAGTTGGCAGAGTAATTTGTTGATTATAGATAAAAGCTCTTGTAGGAATTGGCCACATCTGTTTTATTGTTTGCAGCTGAGACGTTCAACACAAAATAAGTTGGCTTGTAATAAAAGTACAATAATTGCTAATGTAAAACAGACAGATGTTTTTCTTATTACATAGCACTGGACAGATGTATTTGGGTAAGAGTTGAAATTTTTACAAAATTAAGCTGGTCTTAATCCTCAGAATTGGAATGTTTTACTCTGAAATCATGTTTTGTTAAACCATGTAAATATTTTATCTTTCCCAAGAAATATATGTGAAATTGTTTTTGTTTTTGGAATTTCTGAACTATAGTTTTGAATACATATGTTACTAATTGCAATTAATTACATTTTGGGCTGTAGTATTTCTGATAACAAGATAATTACAAAACTACTACCCAAATTGTAATACCCTGTTTTAAAAAATTGTAATACCCTGCTTTAAAAATTTTTATGTTGTTTTAATACTTTCTCCATATTTAAATTTTTACCTTTTATGAAGTGATTACTTGAGTTATGCCCTTGGAGGCTCTTCTTGACTCTACCATATGTGGAAAACCACATTAAAGAGAAAATCTTCACATCATTGACTTCTTCACATTTTGCATGGGAAGAAAAGAGTTCCAAATACAACTTGAAGAACTTACTGAATATTCTGACATTCTTTGTTATTTATCCTGGAAGATGACCTACATATAGACTGCTAGGTCATGTTGGCTACTTTTGATAAGTTGATTGAAGAAATCCTTCTGTATCTCCCTATAATTTGATAGATCTAAAATACGCAGTCATTTTAATGTTGAGAAGAATTCATATTATTATTACTATATAATTAATAATAATATTGAAGCATTAGTGGAACATGTCATTTGAGCCATTTTTCTAATGGATTACATTGTTCTATGTGAACTGACAAGAAAATTCTTTGTCAATATCCACAAATACAAGTAAAGGTCTTCCTGCAGTGTGACTTACAGTCATCATTTAAAAAGCAATTGGTCTTACTCTCCAAAGATATTTGATCCTGCAGGCACCAGATCCACAAACAGGTTGCCTTCCATGCTGTTCTAGCTAATCAAACTGTTATAGCTAGGTTTTAGAAAACCTCCTGGTTATTTTGGGGGTGATTGGTTGTATCCATACTCAAACACAGGGATTGGTGAACTTTGTTCAGTAAGCCAAATCTGACCACTGCCTGATTTTGCCCCACCCACAAAGCTAGAAATTGTTTTCAAATCTTCAAGTGGGCTGGGCGCAGTGGCTCATGCCTGTAATCTCAGCACTTTGGGAGACCAAGGCGGGCAGATCACGAGGTCAGGAGATCGAGACCATCCTGGCTAGCACAGTGAAACCCCGTCTCTACTAAAAATACAAAAAGAAATTAGCCAGGTGTGGCGATGAGTGCCTATAGTCCCAGCTACTCGGGAGGCTGAGGCAGGAGAATGGTGTGAACCAGGGAGACGGAGCTTGCAGTGAGTCAAGATCGTACCACTACACTCCAGCCTGGATGACAGAGGGAGACTCCATCTCAAAAAAAAAAAACAAAACAAAACAAAAAAAAATATTCAAGTGGATAGAAAAAAAAAAGAAAAAGAATGATATATCAAGGAATGTGAAAATTATATGCAATTCAAATTTCTGTGCCCATAAATAAAAATGTATCAGTATACAACCATACTGAATGTTTATGACTGTTTTCACATTACAATGGCAGTTGAGTAGTTGCAGCAGAGATCGCATATGGATGTCTTAATACTTTACGTTGCTTCTCAATTGTAGTGACACTGTAATATCTCGGCAATGTTTGCCATACCATGGAATTGTACTTATGTGTTATTAGCAGTACATATTAATCATGTCAAAACAAGAAGAGAAGAGAATGTGAGCTTCTAATATTATGGTTTTAAGGAACCATGCAGTGTGAATTACTTTGTTATAAATAAGGTGGCACAGTTTTGTGTTATGCAGTGACGCTATAGCTGCACTAAAATAATAAATGTTGACATTACCAGATTACACACTCATTGCAGCATTACCAGCACACGAGAAAGCAATGGTCAGAAACATTTTAAATAAAACATCTTATTCACAAAAATAAAAAATGAGGCTGCAACCACAGTGAGTTTCTGAATAACTAATTTGTTGGCCAAATAAGGAAAGTCATTTCCCAGTGGTGAGTAAGTTAAAACCTATCCAGAGAAAATAAACTTTACTGAAGGGGCTAATGCCAAGTTGTTTATTCAAAGAACTAATGTGACTGAGGGGAAATTTCTATGAATAGTCTGATTGGAACAACTACGGGTGAGAATATTTTCCAATGAGTTAAGAAAACACTAATTTAGAACAACTGGAAGTAGAATCTAATGAGATGAGATGCAGCTAATGGTGGCAAAAAAATATTTGTGATATTGGGAGCATACTAATTTGTGTAATTAGTTACAGAAATTTATGAAACTTTTGAAATCTGTGGTTATTCATAGTGATATTATTCACCAAGTACCTTGTGGAATATATTTGAGTCTATCATGTTACTGAACCAGTAGTATGAATAGCAAACTTCATTCAGTTTCACAGCATCAGTTCTGTGAATTTTTGTCAGAAATAGAAGATGAATATTCTGATTTGCCCTACTATATAGCAGTTCAATAATTTAACAGTAATAAAGCCTATTGCAATTTAGCTAAGACCAAGATGGATTTTTTTTCTGAATGAAAATAACGAATCTGACTCTAACCCACATTTATCAACATTAAATGGCTATGTAAATTAGCTTTTTGTGTAGACTTGATAACATTTACAATGAATTCAACCCAGTGTTACCAGGCCAACAGCATTTACTTGCAAAACTTAAACTTTAGTAAAGTCATGTCAACAATAGTTTTTTAAATCACAAGTTACACTTCCTGTTGTCTCAAAAATTAAAACAAGATCTCCAACCCTATACAAATTTGCAGCAGATGTATTTTATGAGTTCAAACTGTAGTTCCAGCAGCATATTTCAGACCTCAATGCAGTTCAAAAGAAATTTTCATATTTCGAAATCCGTTTATCTGTGCAGTTGAGCTTCTGCTTAATCTTCAATTGACAGTGATTAATCTGCAATATAATGGCCTGCTAGAAGCAAATATTAAGAGAAAAATCTATTATAATTCTATAGATGCCTCCCAAGTGATGCACATGACCCTAAAATATTATATGCACATTGATTGATATCAATATTTGGCAGTAACTATCTTGTGAAAGACATTTCATTTTCAAAAATCATATACATAAAATGTCATTCTAGATCAGTATTAACAGACGAACAGTTGCAATTGATTTCATGATAAGGAACACTGGCTTTGAAGTCTGATTAAGGAAAATGTTGTATTTCATCTTTCTCCTTAGTAGATCTCTTTGCTGTTCTTGGTTATTAGTAGCAGTATTATTTGAATTTTGTCAATATAAAAATTGCAGAAATTTATTTTCTCTTGTATAAATTCCTACATAATACCCTTGATTTAACCTCTTGACCTGCAAAACCTAAAATATTTACTTTCTAAGCTATATATTAATAGAAAAAGTTTGCTGAACTCTGTTCTAACGTATCTACTTTTATAACTAAATTGTTTGATAAATATTTTCATACTATTATATCTTTGATTACTTATCTTTTAAGATAGAAAGATAGAGTAAATTTTAAGAACTAAGTTTACAAAGAATGAAATATATGTATACGATGACCAATTAACCAAATCCTAAACAAAAACAAATCTGTTATAAAAGGAAAAGCACCAGTCTACTAGTTTTCTCATACCATTTAAAAACAAACAAAACCTAATGCTCAGTTAAAAAACACAAAGGCAAACAATATTGTAATAGAGTTCATGAATCTGTTTTGTTTCTCTCTGTTTTATAATAGCAATTACACGATCAAAAATTTTTTAAAACTATGTCACTTTTTAACTTTTTATATTAACTTGAATTTTTACTTTGAGTTTACTGATAATTCTTAATTTTCATGTGTGTTAGAGTAATATGTCTAGGAAACTCACTGTAAGGTATGAAATACATTAAAATGTCAGTTTTCAACCTAATTCTGCTGGGAAATTTACAAAGCATGTCACTTTTTCTTGTGACCTAAAATACTCATGCTGAACTACCTCAAATGGGCATTGATTTTCAGATTGTACTCTTTGGAAAGTTAGTATTTTTGACTGATTTATCAAATCTACTTCAGGGCCATACTTTTATTTTTTGATATGGATAGAATTTACTAAATCCAATGTTAGACCTTCGTGTTCTCTACCAGAGAACTCTAACATCAACATCAACATTGTCAAATATGCTTGAGAATTGGATGACAGGAGATTGGGAGTTGTACATTATGGCGTTATACAGTGTTTGAGCTAGAAAAGTTGATAAACTTATATAGCATTTCAGTTTTTCAGAGAAGAAATTTTGTGTCTTGTTCCTGATTATCTAGCTAATTATTTTTAAAATGGGAGTTAAAACTCTGGTCATGTAAGTCTCATTCCATTAAATTCAGTCTATCTTCATTATTCCTGGATTCCATAATTGCAAATTTGTTCCCTCACTAAAATTTATTTAAAACCCCAAAATTAGTACTCACAAGTGCTTTTACAATCATTAACAAGCATGTGCATAGTGATACAAAAATAATTTGAGTCACCTGACACATATTTTCATAGCTTAGGTCAAACAGCAATGCCCTGCCATCTTGTTTTAACTGCCATACTGTTAACAAGTGTCCTTTACAGTTTATTAATGCCACGGCTTATTTTTGTGCTTTTTGTTAATGACTTCGTTGTTTAAAATGGCCCCCAAATGCAGTGCTGAAGTGCTGTCTCAATTAGTGTTTCTAAGTGCCAGAAGGAAATGATGTTCCCTATGGAGAAAATACCTCAATATACACCAGGGATTGGTTTCAGGAACTTCGTGGATACCAAAATCCAAGCACACTAAAGTCCCCCAGTCCACCCTGGGAAGCCTGCATGTAGGAATAGCTGGCCTTCCATATATGGGTTTTGCATCTTGTGAATACTGTGTTTTTGTCTGTGTTTGGGTGGAAAGAAATGCACCATAACTGAATCTATGCAGTTCAAATACATGTTATTGAAGGGTCAGCTTTACATGAGTTAGGTGATCTTCATACAGGCAGAATTTACAAGGCCGTTGGCCATGAGTTAAATGTTAATGAATCAACAATATATGTTAAATAAGGTGTTTTTAAATGTAACCAGAAGTTCATAGGGACCTAACCCTGTATTTCCCCTAGAAATAATGTTCAGTATTTGTTAATTCAGTGTTTGTGGCAACTTAATAGATCATAACTACCTTGAATAATGCAAACCAACTGCGTGTGTATATCAACAGAAAATGTACCCATTCTTCATTAATTCATGCATTATTTAATATAATTGTTTTCTGTGATCACACTGATAGGAATATAAATTAAGAAAAAAATTTCTTCTACTTGTTGTAGAAAATTTATTTTTCTATCTTATTTTTTCACTAATTATCTGGTCCTCTCAAAGTCATGCAGTTTTTGTTTTTCCCAGTCGTAGGATGATTCTTGCATCCTGTCTGTGGTTTTACCAATATATTTTATTATTTATAAGGAATACACAGAAAGAGAAATTGAATCATGCAAATCCATTATAATTACCAAAAAAAAAAAAAAAAAAAAAAAAAACAGTTCAAAGTACTTATTAGGAAGATACATTCTATTTTAGTTTGTCATTTCAAGAGTTACTTATGATTCCTATTTCTCTTTCAATTATTTTACCTTGTTTTTTCTACTTCCTTTGCATAAGTGTTAACAGTCTTATTCTACGAAAACAAATTTGCATGGCATCACTAACCTAAGAACCACAACATCAAATCCAGAATTCTTTGTATGAATTTCAAAGTCCTTTATAATCTGGCCCTACTCTACCTATTCTTAGTTTGTGCTGTTGATTCTCTAATGCATATCTTGCTATTACAGTGATTATACCCTTACTGTGTATCCTCACTTGCTCTGTACATACTCACCTTTCCCAATGCTCATGGTGCCTCCCAATAACTTTATGAATCTAACTCAGAGTTTAGTTCACAAGTTGTACTGTGATTGCTTCATTTGTGAGTGTAACGTATCACATCATTATCTGATCATTTTTAAAGGCATTGACAATAAAATATCTTTATTTCTAAAATTCTACGTTATATAGTTATATTGGAGGAAATATAAATTTGAAATATATTTCAAAAATATTAATTTCATGAGAAGAGATTTGAGTAAATGTTTTCCATGTAAAATAGAATCTCAAGGGGAAAATGTTTTTTGTAGGTTAATTTATCCAGTACAAAATTTTGATAAAGATTATTTAGTTTTGAATCCAGATATTTCCTTCTAAAGCAACTCTATAGTACCACAGAATGTTAGATTTGGAATAAAAATGAAAAAGTATATAATTTAGTAATCATATTTTACACATGAAAAATCATCATAATAGTTCCTTATTGCCAAATACAATTAAAAAACTAGAGATCATTTGTGTCCCAAACCTCAGAGTCATGCAAATATTGCCTTGTAACAAACCTGCATGTGTACCCCCTGAATCTAAAATAAAAGTTGAAATTAAAATGAGGAATAAGTTCTGGTGTTCTATTGCAGAATAGGGTTACTATGGTTATCAATATTGTATATTTCAAATTATAAAGGATTTCAAATATTCTCACTACAAAGAGATGATAAATATGTGAAGTGATAAGCTAAATACCCTCATTTGGTTTTTATGTAATGTATACATGTATTGAAGCATCACACTATACCTCATTAATATGTACAATTAGTATGTGTCAATTCAGAGTAAAACTTCAAAATGAGATTTGGACTTTTTAAAGCAAGAAATGTGAAATTTCAAATGATTTGTCATAGTATTAAAGTGATAAAAGAAGGTGTTATTGATAAAAGAGGGCTATATAAAACAAGCTAATATCTTCGGTCTAATTTATAATAATAATGGCAATACTTTTAAAATGCTTTTACCATAATTATTGTATTTATATATAAGTGTACTAAACTACAGAAAACTTAGACAACATAGAAAACTATAGAAAAGAAACATAACTCATTATCCCAACACAGTGTTTGTGAAAATGAAACATTTTTTCAGAAATAGAGTAAGCAATTTATATTTAAAGTACTTTCTTCGTCTTGAACAGGGACATTTTAGGATGATATAATATCCTTAAACATTTTATTACAAAATAACACTATGATTCATCTTCCCTTTGAAATGAGTTATTTGACATAAATAACAGTATTGGACCTCTACTTGTCTCATATTTATGATAGAGATTAAAACTTGTAAGTGCAATTAACTGTAGTCTCATTTGTAGTTTGCATTTCATTGGAATAGTTGGTGTTTTTCCAATTCTGCTTCCAGCCCAGATTTTGTATACTTCTTCCAACAAGTATATTTCATCAGAATTTAAAACAATTGCATATTATCTTTATTCTGAAATTCAGGAAGAGGAAATTATAGTTTATAAACCTTTTGTGGTTCAAAGGATGTCCTTGTTGGAAATGATGATTTACATATGACTATGCCATGGCATGGTATATATAATTCATTTATGGATATATTCTTCAGATATTTATTGTTTGTGATAAGGTTAATCTTTAAATTTTATCTGGAAAGTGACAAATGGCAAAATTGTTATTTATAATAAAATTAATAAAATTGTTAAATTATCTTAACATTCTTAAAATACATAGTCCATTCAGTCTTCTCAACATATAGTTTGTATTCTACTATATTATACAGACTCTCTTAATACTTATTTCAACAAATATTTAATGGACACTTACTACATGTTTAGGTACCTGAAATAAAACAGTAAAACAGAATCTGTAAAAATTCCTGCCTCTATCAGTTTACATTCTAGTGGCCAAGAAAAGTAATAAGCAATCAATTACTAGCATTATTTCAAGAAGAAAAGAAGCTTTGTAGGCAGATTGGTCAGTAAAGGCCTGTCTGAGGAGTGGTATTTTTGAGGAAATAAGTCATGGTGGGAAAAGAACATTCTAGCAAAAAGAGCCAGGTACTTCAAGAAGGCCGGCGTAGCAGCAGCAGAATGAGCAAGGAAACAGTATTAAGAGGCAAAGTTGGCCAGGTGTGGTGGCTCACGCCTGTAATCCTGGCATTTTGGGAGGCCGAGGCAGGCGGATCACGAGGTCAGGAGATCGATACTATCCTGGCTAATGCAGTGAAACCCCATCTCTACTAAAAATACAAAACATTAGTTGGGCGTGGTGGTGAGCACCTGTAGTCCCAGCTACTCAGAATGCTGAGGCAGATTAATCACTTGAACCCAGAAGGCAGAGGTTGCAGTGAGCCAACATCGTGCCACTGAACTTCAGCCTGGGCAACGGAGTGAGACTCCATCTCAAAAAAAAAAGAGGCAAAGTCAGAGAGCCAGGCAGTGGCCAGAACATGAAGGTGCTTGTAGGCCATAATAAGGAATTTGGATTTTATTCTTCTTCGATTCTTTAACACATAATTAAAGACAACCACAGCTAGATGATTTACATTACAAAGACCCATTGAGACAGTGTGGTGTTGCTGCAAGGATAAATAAGTAGACCAATGGAAAGAGAAAACACTGTTCAATAGAGTGTAAATATAAACAAAATTATATACAGTCAGTTCCTTTAGAACAAAGGTTACCTCATAGTATAGTTGTGAAAGCATAGTCTGAGTTAATTGAGTAGCCATTTAGGAAATATGTAAACAAATTTGTATCTTGGCTCCTACCTGACACTGTTCTCAAAAATCAGTCACAGATGGATTGCAGAACTAAATGCCAATGGAAAGAAAACATAGCTGTTGGGGGGGTGGGTAACAGAGTATCTTTATGATCTTAAATTAGACAAACATTATTAAAGTGGTACATAAAAGCTCCAAGCGTAAAGGGAAAAAAACATAAATTGGGACACATGAAAATCAAGAACTTCTGCTCATCAAGACACCATTAACAGTGAATAGACACGGCACAAAGTAAGAGCATATATTTGCAATGCACTTTGCATAGAATGCCTTCAAATCAATGAGGAAAAAATATAACCCAATAAAAAATTGGCCAAACGGCCGGGCGCGGTGGCTCAAGCCTGTAATCCCAGCACTTTGGGAGGCCGAGACGGGCGGATCACGAGGTCAGGAGATCGAGACCATCCTGGCTAACACTGTGAAACCCTGTCTCTACTAAAAAAAATACAAAAAAATAGCCGGGCGAGGTGGCGGGCGCCTGTAGTCCCAGCTACTCGGGAGGCTGAGGCAGGAGAATGGCTTGAACCCGGGAGGCGGAGCTTGCAGTGAGCTGAGATCCGGCCACCGCACTCCAGCCTGGGCGACAGAGCGAGACTCCGCCTCAAAAAAAAAAAAAAAAAAAAAAAAAATTGGCCAAACAACTGAACAGGAATTTTACAAAAGAGGATGTCCTAACGGCCAATAAACACTAAATACCATTACAAATATATTAGTCATCTGGGAAATGCAGATTAAAACCATAACATGATACTACTGTTCATCCACCTGAATAACTGAAGTGAAAAAGACTGACACTACTGTGTTGGCAAGAATGTGGATTAACTCTCATAAACAGCTGGAAGGATTGGAAGTGGATAAAATAACTTTAGAAAATCATTTTGAAGCATCCTATAAAGTTGAACATACGCTTATATTCTTGAAAATGTAAGATATACTCTTATGATTTTGTACTTTTTTATGTATACATATATACATACCTCAGTAAGTATTAAAATAGCAAGTAACATAATTTGTAGAAATTTATGAATCGAAGAATGGAAAAGTATAGGCATTCTAAAATATTTCAAGTGTAGATCACTATGATCTATTTTTCTTTACAGATAAAGTAATACAGTAATTGTCATTGAAAAGTCAATAACGTAACCAATACTTGCTTTTCCTTTCATCCTTTTTCTTTATCATGCTTTTTAGTAGGCATAGGATACATGTCCAAACTCTTGTATTTTTGTAAAAATGTAAAGTAACCATGATAGACTATAGGTACTGTTAAGTTTTCTAAGTGAAAAGTTTCACACTAATCTTTGAGTCTGGTCTTTTATTAAACAAAGTATTTGGAGTCTCTATATGCATAAGTTATGAATAAATTAATTATTGAATATAGTATGTATTATGTGCCTGACAATTGACTACTCCTAGTGAATATAAGAAAGTAAAGTTTATATTGTGCAATTATTAACTTTGAGTAATGCACATATAATAAATGTTTTAGGATATTTCCTGTATAGCACCCATTTTTGAAAATTTTAAACTTAGGTATTTTTTTTCTTTATATAAATATAAGCTCAGAGCAATCATATTGCACAATTCCAGGTTACATATTACAGTCATTGTTAACTGGAACCCTAAACAGAGGCCCTGTGAGCCTGCAAATTTTCAAAAGTCATCAACCTAATAATGGAATAAGGAATAAAATGAAAATTTCTCTTGAAATGGTTTTCATGGTTCAGTGAAGTAAATGTCATAATTATTGTCCACTTTTATTTGTTGGCCATTTTTGGACTACACTTTAGAAGTTTGTAGAGACACTGGAAGAAATAATAAGTATATAGTTGATAAGATAAAGTGGGAAAGTTATTAGATGTAAGTAAAAAGATAAACATTAAAATAATGAAATTGTATATTAAGATAAGTAGAATGATAGAAGAAAATGAAAGAAATATGCTATTGGGATGTGGGTTTACTTTTGAAGATAAGGACAAATATAATAGCAAATTGATAAATAAAACAAATGTGTATAGTTTGTAGTGTATCTCAATTCATATGTATTTTTAATTAAAAGAATACATTTTCATCAGTACAAACTGATTTGAAATATTTAAACTTTGAAGAAAAAATAAAATAAATGAAGTCTGCTTTTATGTAGCAAGGCTATACTAGTATAATAACCCATTTATATATTTCTATGGCAGTTTGTATTTGAACCAGTGTTCCTTTAGGAAAAAAAGGCAAAGTACTACTTCTGTCAACTGTCTGAAGAACTGCACACATTCCGTTACTCAGAAGAATGAACCTTAAGCATTACCTGCTTATAAATATATAATGTCTTACTTTAAAATGTTTAATATCTTAATATTTTATTAACAAGTTAATGCCTATATGTTGAGGAATTGCATTTCTCCCTTTAATCTGAACACTTTGTTATAATTATATGAAATATTAACATTCATATTAATATTTGGTATTCTGTGAGAATACAGATTTACCATAACTGTGAACATGTAGATCAGTTTTTCCTCAAGGATAAGAGGTACACATGGATGGCAGATATGTTTAATAGAGTCGATTTTTGTGTCTGAAGCTTTTTTCGAAATGACAAAATGCAAGATAATGTGAGAGTCAAATCTATATATTGTGCCTATACACTGACATAAATTTTTAACTGTATGATTTTGGTATAATTTGGTTAAGTATTTATCTAATGTTTAATGTGATCAATCCTGATCCCATGAACTTTCAAATGTAAAATAATTTTCTTGCACTTTAAAAATAAGTTATTGACATTCATGTTAACTTAGAGATATCTTTTAACATTTAATTCTCTTTTTGAATGTTACATTCACAAATTATTAAAATAACTTGGCTAAAAGCAGTGCAACACTATTATAATACACTATTTTATTAAAGAATGTTAACTATTCGAAAAGAGTTACTCTGTGCAAGTGCTACCTATTGTGTATTTTTAAAGTAGAATTTATATAGTATTAGCATATTACACATAATCTGTTTGGACTTGTAATTTTTAGAACAATAACTGGTGAAATTAAAGTTCCTTTTAATAATAGTTTCATTTCTACTTCCCAATTAATGTTGGGTTGAGAATACTTGTCATTTGTTTTAGTATTAATATTTATCAGTATTTTTACCTGATTTTTTTTATTAAATAAAATTTAGAGAAGGTAATTTAGAATTTTAAAGCATTTTAAAAACATTGTACTTTCTTTCATTGTATTTTTAAAAATTTTTAAGCAACATTTATTTTGTATTCATTCATTGTTCAGAAGCACTGACATTTTCTTCTGGATTTATTGCCATTTGCACAGTCTGTTTCCATGACAACAGGTTTTCTCATGCATACTTTCAGATGATTTAAAAACTCAGATTATTTTAATTATATGTTAATAATTTTTGTTAACATATTGCCAATTGTTTTATCAGGTATCCCTACTTAATTTCAAAGCATTGCATACTCTTATTTCTAGAAAATTACTAATTTTGCATAATTTTTCTACGAAATTTATTAATGAATATCCATAAATTGAATATATTTCATTCAATATTACAGAAGTAATTTGAGCCTATTACATTCATTTTAAAACAAAATAATAAAATGCCCTTTCTGCTAAATGCTGAATCACTTTTATAAGAACATTATAGGATCATTTTGTGTTAATTGCTAAAATATAGAAGGCAAAGTGTGTAAAGCATTATTATAAATTTCCCAATGTCTTTTAATGGTTTTGTGGATGGAAAGTTTACACCAATCTCTAATGTTTAGCAGTTGGCAAAGTATGTATATACATTTCTAGATGTTGAAACCAGTAGACATTTAATATTAGGACATTTAAAAAGTATTTTTTATGCACTTGAAAATTAATTGTAGGTAACAGTAACCTGAAAGGAGAAACAATAGATCCTTTTATATTATAGTTCTCTTGAACATGAGGTGACTATATTTAAAAATGTATTGATTACCTTCTTATGATATGTAAATTGGAAGTAGTGCATTTTTTAGCACTTCAAGTAAAGTTTTATAATATTTTCATATATTTTTCTTCTTTTCAAATTATGCCACATGTATAGCCAGTGAAGCCACAATGTGAAGAACAAATTTGCTATTGCAAAATTTATTTATTATTATGTCATAATCATTGCATACATACTACAACTATTTATAATATCTAAAGCTTTTAGTGTGGGTAGTGTATTCAAACAATAAGATGGTTTGACTAGTATCTTTTTTGTAACTAACATTACATAATTTAAAACATTGCAATTTAAGAGTTTAATCAAAATCACAGATATTTTAATATTACATTACAATTGTTGAAGCTAACTAGAAATGTGTGTGGTTGTGTTTTAATAAAACTGTATTCACAAAAACAAGTGGTGAGTTGTATTTGGCCTTCAGCCTTAAGTTGACTGACCCCTGCTTTAGACTATGCCCTCAGAATCACCTCCCTTATTCCAATTTTTACTTACTCCTTTGTAGTTAGAAATACAAATGTGAAAAAGTATGAAAAGCATTCTTCAACAATTCAAATAATAGGACTGATTTTGTTTAGCTCATAAACTTGACTTTAAAAGCAGTTTAAAAGAAGTCTTAAATATTTTTGAGTAATTCAGGAATAAACATATAGCTTTTCAGTGAGACAGATTTAAAGCAAGATATATACTCTTATTCAAGCATTAATGTATTCTTTTTAAAGGTTTCTTTACATTATATGGCAATATTTCCCAGAATATGGTCTGTGGAATCATAGTTGGAATGAGATCTTCCATGAAAAAGTGTTCTATATAGTTTAGCAAGTTTGAAATTTGAAAAATGCTTAACATCATATTTTTCCCAACAATCCATGGTGTATATTATTGTACTAAATATTCAGAGAGCCGATAAACAGTTTTGTTTAATGATATTTCAGTCAGTATTTCCTATATTTACTAGACTATCTAGACTATGAAAGCCTCTTTCAATCAAAATCTCAGTTTCCTCTCTCCCTCCCAGTCTTCATCTTTGTGCCTACTTAACACACCTTAAAACTTTGGGAAACTCTTTCTTTTTTTTTTTTTTTTTTTTGTGAGACATAGTCTCACTCTATCACCAGGCTGGAGTGCAGTGGCGCTATCTCGGCTTAGTGCAACCTCTGCCTACCAGGTTCAAGCGATTCTCCTGCCTTAGCCTCCCGAGTAGCTGGGACTACAGGCATGCACCACCGCGCCCAGCTAATTTTTGTATTTTTATAGAGACAGGGTTTCACCATGTTGGCCAGGATGGTCTCGATCTCCTGACCTTGCTACCTGCCCGCCTCAGCCTCCCATAGTGCTGGGATTACAGCCGTGAGCCACCATGCCGGGCCAGGAAATTCTTCTCTAAATTAATACCCTATCTACACATTTCTAGATGATTAAACTAAAATCTAAGGAGTATTTAATGATATAATGAGAATAGATGCATTGTGTGTTTTGGCTATTGATTGAATTTTAAGTTAATGTGAAAAATATACAAATAGGTATTTATTTTTTCTCTACGTTAGTATATTTAACTACTTCATCAAATAATCTGAAATAATTTATTTTTTGAGTATAAAAAATATTAATTTGACCCCATGTACATGTGGCAACTTACTCATGCCTGTTGCACAGCCTTGTATGTATTAGCAACCATTTTGTTAGAAGACAAAAGTGAACCTTAAAAAGAATTTTTCCAATATTTGTTGATTTATTCCACAGGATCGATCATCTCAAATGTGCCAGATACTGTACTAAATGGTAGTTTCATGCGGCTACATTCTTATGGAGGACACAGTACAGTTAACTGAATATGTATTTGCAGCATAGTATGGTAATTACTTTTAGACTTGATGATTTTGGAAAGCTTTTCTTAACTAATCTGTTTATTGAATCATTAAACCAACAGTAACCAGTCTGGTTTGTCCATTTATCAGTATCCACCAAAGAGAAATATTATTTGAATATTAGGTTAATTTTTAAAATGTAATTTTATCTAAATTTTTACCATCTTATTAATGAAAATATAAAATAGATTTATAATAACTCTGACAGATAGTCTTTAATTTGATGTTTGACTGAAGAGGAGAAACCAAAAGGTTTTTGTGATGAACTACAGTATTTAAAGCCTTTTGTCCACATGCCCATTTTGCCTTTAGTTTTTTGTTCATGTTGTTCAGATAAAGCAGTGAAACACGTTTTCTACCATGACTCTTCATTTAGATTTTTTCACCTTCTCCATAATCT
Organism: Theropithecus gelada; assembly: GCF_003255815.1. NCBI lineage: Eukaryota > Metazoa > Chordata > Mammalia > Primates > Cercopithecidae > Theropithecus > Theropithecus gelada. The sequence continues at coordinate 27,500,286 of NC_037675.1, read as the reverse complement.
TTATTTGTCTTTTAATGCCACCCACCATCCCCAACCCTCAGTATTTTTCATTTTCTCTCTGCAAAATATTTGGGAGCCTTTTAAAAGATAATTTGTATCCTTAACCTTTGCAACTTTTAAGTTTCCTTTATCAAGTATTTCGTTTTAATCTTCCCGTTATATCCTTGTGAAGTTTATTTATACCCAGGACATTATGTTTGGAAACAATAGATAGTTTTATCTTTTATTGTTTCACCATTTAACCTTCTATCAACAATAACCAAGACCACTGAGGGAGGCTAACTAGATTATAAATGGGTTATGAGCTACTTGAAGGCAGGGGCCAGTACTTGCTTAGCTTATATTTCTTGTGTGTGCTCTATAGAAGGAAGTCAATAAAATAAATAATGACTTAATGAATCAACCATAAAGCTAAAATGATAAGTCTTTTTCCTGTATTCCCCTTCTTTCAGTGAGTATTTCTGAAGTTCCTTTTTTCCATTTATCCAGTTTTTTTCCTGCCTTTTATTGGTTCATGTTTTCTTGAGATCTAGCCTTGACTCTAGTCTTTTATGTCTGTACTGCGTGCTCTTAATAAAAGCCCATATTGGCCAGGCATAGTGGCTCATGCCTGTAATCCCAGCACTTTGGGAGGCTGAGGTGGGCATATCACCCGAGGTCAGGAGTTCGAGACCAACCTGGCCAACGTGGTGAAACCCCATCTCTACTAAAAAGACAAAATTAGATAGGCCTGGTGGCACATGCCTATAATCCCAGCTACTCAGGAGGCGGAGGCAGGAGAATCACTTGAACCCGGGAGGCGGAGGTTGCAGTGAGCCCAGATCACACCATTGCACTCCAGCCTAGGTAATAAGAGGAAAACTCTGTCTCAAGAAAAAACGAACCCCATATGCATGAATAAAAGCTTTCAATTGCCAGCACTAAAACTGTATCTCCTCCATCTTTACATCTAGAGAATGTATCAAATGTACAGTGTGCCTAATTAAACCTAGGCACATTGTAAATTTTATAAATTTTATCTATAAAATCTCCCTTTTTACTGTCTTGCTCTGTCAGTAGCATTACAATGATCTAATCATGAAGCTTGAGAAATTTGGTGGTAACTTTTAATCTTCCTTTTCATTGCTTCTCATACTTAGTTGCTCACTTTTGACAATTTTATCTTTAAAATGTATTTCAATCTTTTCAGTGTCACTACCACTACTCTAATTTTCAATGAGTCTTACCTAGGTTATTGAATATTTTCATAATCTTCTTATCATTAATCTCATTCCTCCACGTATCCTGTATAAATGTGATTATTCCATACTCCAGTTTAAAACATTTCTTTTGTTGTGTAGCACTAAACTCACACACATTAATGTAGTATTTGAGGCTTTCTGCTTACTATTCTCTTAAAAATACATCTATAAATATCTAAAAATGTACTCATCTTTTAAGAACCAGCCTAAGATAAGGCCGTATTCTATATGAATTGTTTCTTGAGATGTCTTCTTTACTTTGAAAGATACGAAATTCTTTCAAGGCTAAGAAACACTACTGCAGTTAGCAAGCTGCCTTAGACATATTCTTTGCCACACATTCAATTTAATTTTAACTCTCTTCACTTTTTTTCTTTCCTTTATTTAATATTTACTCCAAGTTCATTTTATCCTAGATGGACTATTTTGCTTATCTATTCATCTTTTGCATATTGAAACATATACACTTGTATTAACTTTTTTCTTTTAAAGATTTAAAATTCATTTTTAAAATATAAAGATTTTTAAAAATCATGTTGCTCCTTTTATTTATTAAATTCTTGGGGTTCTTCTGTTTTGTATGAAATACAAGTGATTTTTAGGCACTGAATACTCTACTAATCCTTTATTGCCTTATAATTTTCATCAACTTTATGACAGTTATTTCCATTACATGGACTATGCTGTGTGTGCTTAAGTGTGTATAATGTTTATATTGTCTAGTGTGAAGTATGCTTAAGTGTATGGGAATAAATGGTGTGTGTGTGTGCATGCGAAAAATTTCTCTGTTTAATGTTGGTGTTTATCAAATCATGTAGGATATCGGGTTGTTCTATTTTTACATAAAATCATCAATTAGAGCGTTCCTAATTATAAACCTTATATTCACTATCATGAACATTTATAGAAATTTGTGACCCAGTTCCTTTTCTTTCTTCATGAAGCTGCTGAAAGCAAGAACATACTTACTCTTTGACTTTTCAAGAAATATCAAACTGGTTTTTACAACACTTAGGAAAATTAAATCCTAATTCTGTAAGAACATTTTACTTTAGGCTCAATCTTAAAAATCTAAAATGTTATAAAGAAGTTAATACAAGAATGGTGTATTCATCTTTTTGGGAGAAACCAATGACCTTATCTCTTACAGTCAGCACCATATTAGTTATTAATAAACTAATGTGTTAGTAATGAAAGTAATATGAACAACAGCAGTTACTATGTCTATTCAAAAACTGCAGAACTCTCTAATATAATGCATGGTTTCTTTGTAAGTAATAGAAAACTTTAGAGATCACCTTTTTTACTGGAAGCTTTTGCTTTTTTCCTCTTCTATTTGATGTAACTCTGATGGTCTTGTTTAGGACAGAATTTTTTTATTCTTTTCAGTAGCCTGTTTTTTTGTTTTGTTTTGTTTTTGTTGTTTGTTTTTGTTTTGATGAAAGGAGTGGATATTTATTAAGGATGTTTTGAGTGTTTTTTTAAGATACGAATTTATAATTAAAGTCATACACATTTATGTTTTGATTTTGTTTATGGTTTTTCTGGTGTAAAGGTTAACATAATGAACACATGGCTATGGTAAGGTGGAAAAACAGCTGGAAACTTGTACTCTTGCTTAATCTGTTGCATGATTATTTAGATACATACTTGATCTAACAAACTAAAGAACACAGTGATTTTGTGTGAAGTAAACTAAGGCTATTTGAAAATGTCTGTTCCAAAGAGTGGAAGTAAAAATAATGAAATATACAGATTAATCAAAACTTTTTCAGCATCTATTTTACTGACTTTCAAAATTTGTTTTGGAAAACTTCATTAAAAACACTCTTTATAAAAACCTCAACAAAGCTGGGATGGATTTGTTTGGCCACATTAATATATAAAGTAGCAGCTTTATCATGAACAAGACTGCATAGCAGGAAGCATGCCTCAGTTATCAATTCACATCTATTAACTACTGTGATAATATCTTCAGAAATCAGTCATGCCATTTAAAACCTAGTTTTGACATTAATTTTTTTTACAATGAGTTACATGTATTACACTACAGTGTTCTTTAACAATCATCCCAATTAAGTAGGTGTGCCCTTTATCTTAGTGTTAAGTTGATTTGTTAATGTTTGAGAATTGTGCTAAGTGCTTGTTTATTATAGCATAAAACAAATGCTAATTTATGATAAATTAATACTTAAGGAATTTTACATTTCTGCCGCTGTTCATCTTAGCACATAGCAACCAGGATACAATCCAGTTTAAAAATAAAATAATATGGTTTGGATTAACTGAAAATTAAATTCAGGAAATTTCAAATAACTATTGAATGATTAAATAAAATCATTCTAGAATTGTATTTTATTTGGTATAAAACATCTGATACCAATCATGTGTTGATAGTCCTTAAAGAACAGTCGTTGGCCTGGCACGGTGGCTCACGCCTGTAATCCCAGCACTTTGGGAGGCCGAGGCGGGCAGATCACCTGAGGTCAGGAGTTTGAGACCAGCCTGGCCAACATAGTGAATCCCTGTCTCTACTAAAAACATAAAAATTAGCTGGGCATGGTGACAGGTGCCTGTATTCCTAGCTACTTGGGAAGCTGAGACAGAAGAATCGCTTGAACCCGGGAGGCAGAGGTTGCAGTGAGCCAAGATCATGCCACTGCACTCCAGCCTGGGTAACAAAGAGTTAAACTCCATCTCAAAAAAAAAAAAGAACAATTGTTGTTCTTTCTATCTGCAGAGGCCATTCAGATTTAAGATCTGCACTGATTAAGGTTCTCTTGATTGACGGGGACTACACTCATGAAAGAAGAGGACTATGATTTTACTCTTTTACTCTGGCAACGTGGCCTTACTTTGACTAAACATGAAAAGTTTTTGAGCTTTCGAAATAGCAAATCTGTTCCCCAAGTTTGTCTTATTGTCTTACTAGGGTTGAATTTACTTCTCTTTTTTAACTCCAGATCCAAACAATACTACTAAGGTCTGCTGGAGTAATTTTATGCCCTGGAAGATTACCCAGCCTAATTTTAAAATTCTGTAAATTCCTAACTTGGAAAAATATCTGTAGCTAAAGAAAGAGTAGTTTATACAGGTGTTGGTAATTTAGCATGGGCCTAAGAATGAGATTTATTTTCTAAGAAATGATAAGTAACATTGCATTATTAGAAGGCTTTAAATACTATATTCTGTCTCTGTTAACATATTTTTAACTGACAGTGCTATTTGGTTGTAATATTTGGTAATACTAGTGTTTTAGATAAGCATCTATTTTTATGTACAACTGGTTTTTAAATTAGTTTCTTTAAATTTCACTGAATATATCATTTTTAAGATTTTTAAATATTTTAATACAAATGAAATAAGGAAAATGAGATTTTTTAAAAGGCTGTTTAAATTTCAGTCCTGTTTTTCTAAATGAGTTATAAATTACAAAATGGAATAAAATATTTCAAACACTATGTTTTAATTATTTACAGTGTTACCATTTTATTTGTTAACATATGTTAATGAATCTCAAGGAACACATTATTATAATAGGAATATTTTTAAATGTGGCTTAGCAAAAATAAGAAGTTAGATCATACCGTTCAGAGATACTTACTATTAACATTTTCCTATACAGTTTATATATTATCAGGCATATATGTGTGTATTGTATTATTATTTTAATAAAATGGGACTGTGCTTGGTAGAAGTCAGTCAAGGAAAGGTGTTGTATTAGTGCATTTTCACACTGCTATAAAGAACTACCTGAGACTGGGTAATTTATAAAAAAAAAAATCAGTTTAATTGACTCACAATTCTGCATGGTTGGGGAGACCTCAGGAAACTTACAGTCATGGTGGGAGGCTAAAAGGAAGCAAGGCACATCTTACATGGTAACAGGAGAGAGAGAGAGAGAGAAGGGGGAAGAGCCACACACTTACAAAACAACCAGATCTCATGAGAACTCCATTGTCAGAACAGCATAGGGGATACTGCCCCCATGATCCAATCACCTCCCACGAGGTTCCTCCCCTGACACATAGGGTTTACAATTCAAGATGAGATTTGGGTCGGGCCACAGTACCAAACCGTATCAGCCATCTTCAATTTACTGTTTAGCTCATTCAGAAATTATAAATAGGTAAACATTGCTCAACATTCGTGTTGCTTCCTTTACATATATTGTAATGTTTTGGTTCTGTGTTTATTTTTATATTTGAGCTCATATTTTACCTATCTGAATGTGATTTACTACAGACCTCTCTTTGGTATGCTTTTGCTCATCTGTTTTACCTGAGTATGGCTAGCTAGCTACCCCTAGACTCTCAAGACAAAATTTCTGCCGTCACTGCCACCACCTGAGATCAAAGTCCCATGCCCTCTACTTGCTTAGCACAAGTTAAGGAAGAGAGACTGCAAAAAATTAATTCCCTTTTCCCTTTGTACACACATTTCAAAGAACCACCCTATCTCTTCCTCTAGCAACCTTCTCTCAGTTATATTTTCTAAGAGCATGAACTAGCCTGTTTTCTGTGAGTTTGGTGCCATGTTTTTTTTCTTTATTTATTGTCATTTGTTCATTCAGCAGTTACGTATTAGACACCTACTGTGTATTGGGCATACTTCAAAGCACTGAAGATATCATAGTAAAAAGTCATACAAGGTCACTGACCTGAAGGGAAGTGAAATAATTGAATAAATAATGTATAGCATAAGTAAGATTTTACAAAAGCATAATGTAGCTGCTCTCTATCTAGATCAAAAGGGAGGCTCAAATGACAGAGGACTACCTGCTTTCGCAGAACACCTGTCTTTCTTATTTAGAAATGTTTTATAGGTTTTGTTCTAATGAGATAGTTTTCTCAGATTTTGAGGCAAAAAGGGAAGAGATAAGGGTGTTGAAATGCCTTTACTCTCTTGAGCTACATGTACTTTTAGTATGCAAAATATTGGAAATTTGATTAATTGAATTTTCCATATTTACATATTAAAAGTGCATATATTGAAAATATAAAGTGGTCCCATTGCTAAAATATACATGTTAAGTATACATTTAATGAGAAAAACCATCAGTTGAATAATTTTATGGTGTCCACATGCACGCTACCTAGTAAAGTTTTAGGCTGTGTTGTGGACCATGTGGCTCATTGGTTTCTAGTTGACATCAGAAAAGCCAATTGAAATTCTACAAGTGAATGGTACATGATAGGGTGCTATTTATAAATTATGAATGACTTATACTTTTATCTAAATTTTAAATGGTTAATATACCTTCTAGGAAGTTTTGATTCAGAAATGTCATGTTTTACAATGTCATGTTTTGAGTATAAAAAGAGATTTATGATTTTATTAAAGAAAAATCAGCTTTTCTTTACACTATTAAACATTGAGTAAATATTTAAGGGATGTTATTAAAGAAGCACCAAACATGCCAGGGCACTTCATGTTTCGGTTTGTGCCTGTTGTTCTGTTATGTAAATTTTTTTCATTTCATTCATCATGAACCTCTTTCCGTGCCGATAAATAAAGGGCTACATTATAAATTTAATTTTGGTTTTTCATGATGAATCAGTTTATTTAGCTAACCTCTTGATGTTGAACCTTAAGTTTAATTTTTTATTTTTTGCTATTAGAAAAAAATAGTTATGAATAACTCTGTATTTTCAACTGTATACTTTTCTAATTGTTTGCTTGTGAATTTTAATTTAAAAAAAATGATTACTGGTCAAAATACATTTGCTACTTATTGCTAAGTTGCCCTTTAGAAAGAGCATGCTAACTTATCATTCCAGTAGAATTGTACTAGAGTATCCATTCTACATGTCCATACTAAACTTTTGTAATTAGTTACCAATCAGAGCTATATGGTGATATTTGATGGAAGTTTGATTTGATTTTTTTAATACAATTGAAAATGAATATTTTCGCATTAGATGATTACATTAGTCTTTTCCCAGTCCTTTTTCTTCTTCCACTTTCTTTGGCTTTCATTCTTCCTTTGGCATGATTGTGCCATCGTATGTGTGCATGTGGGTATGTGCGTGAGAGTCAGTGAAATTGCTGTTTATATGCCTAGCTCATTTTCTTTTCTGGTTGATGTTTACTTTTTTCTTAAGGATTTTTAAAAATATTTCATACATTAAGGAATAAATGCTACATTCAATCTAACATTTATTACATATGTTGCAAGTTCCACCAGTTTGATCGTAGCTTTCTCCCTTTGTTTAGGATCTATAGAAATTATAAAGTATGTGTTTGTTAAATGCTGTGTGGAAAAGAATCCTCTTATACTTTGCTGGTGGGAGACTAAAGGAAAACAAACAGACTTTGAAAGAAATATGATTTATGATCCTTGATTGATCCTCAATTAGGAGAAACAACAGCTATGAAGAACATTGTTTAACATAGCACTTTATGTAGAAATAAAAGATTTATCTTATCCTAAAATGTCACCTCGAGAACTATAGCAAAAAACATGAAAATAGTGTTATCATTGTATGCATCATATTTTAAATAAGGTGAGAACACAATGGCACATTTTAATTTTTTGAGTTTACCAGGAAAAGTTATAATTGTCAAAATGTTTTATTTACAAAATCTAATTGTTTATTTTTGAACTTTGCTGCCAAGTGAATTTTTAAAAGTGAACTAGCACATTTTTACCTCTCCAGTTTCTGCAATATAGTTAACTATAAGGAGTCTTTTTTATTTTTCTGGAAACATGTTATGTTGAAACTCAGTTATATGCATAACCTGTAATTAGATTTACATTTTTCATGAAAGCTATATCCGAAATATCTGTCTTCTCTTTAAAATATAGTCTTAACAAGTTAACAAAAATGCTAATACTATTTAATTCTAACTGTTGTATATTGAAATACAATGAAAAAAAGTAAAAAATGGATTTATATTTTTAAATTTACTATGGCTTTAATAGCTGGAATTAGTTGCAAAAGAACAGCTGCATCTTTAGCACCACAGGCTTAAATTAAGGTCCCAAAGTCCCATAGGTTTTACATTCCGTGACATGTTAGCAAGAAACTTACAAATATAGAAAGGCTCATGTTCTAAGACAGAACATGATCCATATAATATCCATGATTAGTAAAGCAAATAAAATTCAGTCCAACATCAGGGTCTGTAAAGAAAATAAAATGATGAGAGATGAGAAAAAAAAAGAAGGAAGTAGTTAGTTCCTCTTACAGTTTCAATAATATCCCAAACAATTCATTTTTATCTACAGTATTTAAGAAATGGGTTTGTTTAGTTGATTCTGTTTCTTTTAGTTGCTAATGTGATTATTTTAAATTTCTAACATTGTGTAATCTGAAGTATTTATACATAGTCCTTGCTGAAACTATTTCTCTTGTAGCATTTAATGATATAAAATCCTCAGACATAATAGTTTTTTCCCTATCTTTATTTCCATAAATGAGAAACTTGAGAAAATAATAGAGAATGCTTTGATTCATAGTAAATGGGCACTTTGATTTATGATTGATTATTTTAATAGCTGAAAATCTTAGAAGAGCATAATAATTTTTTTTTCTCCTCGAAATAGTTATTATTTAAAATGTTTTTTACCAATTATAATTTCAGTCTTCCTGGAAGTTTGCCAAAGCGGAACTCTCAAAACAAAAAGGACAATACCTTGATTCCTTACCAATAATGCCTGTGTTTTTTTTTAAATAATATAACAATTTTAAAATTACGTTTATAGATGTATTAATGAGAAGATAAAATATTATTTCTTTATACTTCAAATGTACTACCAACATTCAAAACAAATCTGTCGATTGCTTCAAATAAACATGCTTCCAGTATTTTTTTTCCTTAAAAAGACAATCATAATAGCTTGTCTGTATACCACCGATTAATTTTGCTTGTTGCACACATACGTATATTTGAAGATGAGTTTGTATGTGTGTTCATATGCAGTTGAATCCACATCTAATTCTTCTTCCCTAGCACCTATGCAACTGTATGCCACCGTGTTCCCTTTATCTTCTTTGGCTCCTGATGTACTAGCAAACTAAGAATGATGTTATCTCAGCAATGTCAAAATCTCAAGTAATGAGGATCCTACCTAACCTTAAGGTGATATTGTATCTTCTTTTTCTTTTTATTAACATCTTTGGTTTAGTTCTACAAATAGCACTGAATTGCTACCTTCGTAAAATTATGAAGTTAGTACCTCAAGTAAATTTGATTGTGATGTTTTAGTTTTGGAGAAGATGCTTTATAAAATAATACTTGGTAAGGGTATTAAGAGGTTTGACATGCAAAAATGTGGCATACATAAGTTTGTTGATAAAAAATTAAATGTGTTTATTATAGGACTCTATTTTTTAATCTGCTGATGAGCACTGTGAATCATTTAGAGGCGAGGACATAAATGCAGTTTTTTCCCTCAAAAGTATTTGACCAGAGATATCTTTTTTTCATAAAGCATATTATATGACAAATATTTTATAGAACATACTTTGAGAACTGTTAGGCAAATATTTGTGAGCTTTAATACTTTAAAAAATCTTGTATCTTCAATTTAAAATGATTAGAGACACAATTGTATTTTTTATTGTAAACAATACTTTCTGCAATTTCTAAATTTTCTTGAAGTGATAACTTCAGAATTTTATGAATATGGTCACATTTTTTTCAACTGATAATAATATCTGTTTTTCTTCCACATACTGTGTATTGCCTGAGTTTTTCCTATCTATCTCCATTTCTTTTCATATTCCCCTTGAACTTTTTACTCAGCTATACTCTTCTTAAAAGAGACATCATAGTTCTGAAAATCCTTTTGATTTCTCTTTTTTTTTTTCTCCTGGGAGGTAGGATGCTCTTCTTTTAAATATGCTTTGAAGTGACCTTTACACGTGTAGTTCTCTTTTCCTGGGATGGCCCCTTACCTCAAGAGCTTTTTGTGATTTAGAACTCTGGTTAAGTGTGACCCACTCAGTAAGCCAAGCAGTAAGCTTTTCCTGCCATCTATTTATTCATTCATTTAATCTGTTACTAAATCACAAATATTTAGTAAGTATTTGACACATATGCACATGTGTGCCAGGATGCTGTGAGTATAAATATAAGAATATGAATATGTAAAGAGCTTACATTCTTATGAGCTCTACAGGTTAGTGAACAGGCAATAATTGCTGTTATGAGTAGGTACACAAAAAGAACACATAATCTAGACTGTGGAAACCAGGGAACACTTCTCTGGTAAACTGATAAATGGGCAAAGATTGGAAGGATAAATAGGAGTTAGCGAGGTAAAAGGATGAGTGTGCAATCAGAACACCTAAGAAAAGTGTAAAAAACTTGGATAGACATAAATGAAAACCAGTGTAATTACTAGGGAAATAGCCAGGAAGACATTGATAATATGTGGTAGGAGAAGTGTTATAGTATTTATAGTATTAACAAATATCACGGCTTTAAGAACTCTAAGTCTGGACCTTGAGACCACACTGGAATTGACTATGGCTAATAAGAAGGCTTTCTGCTATGTACAAAACACTTTATAAGTCACACACATTGAGTTTGTTTTTTCGTACCATAGCCATATAACACTACAATGGAAAGAAAGCCCTACCTACATTTCCATAAGAGAGTAAATTCCCAACAAGGTTGGATAGATTATTTGTGTACCTCTTTTCCATATCTGAGAAATACGGAAGTGCTTAAAGTCCATATATATTTTGTCCAGACTGAGTGGTCAAAGTCCTTGTAAAATTTTTTACAGGCTACACACTGATGTTACCCATAGAGTTTCTATATCACTTTCCTGTTTTCCTTGAGTTACACATAAAGAACAGTAGCCTATAGCATAAAAGTTTCTTTTCAATACGGATATCTACCCTGCATTATTAAGTATTAGACCCGAAGGAAAACCAATTTGCTGCATCATACAAATTCACATTGTTTTATGTATACTTTTAGACTGTTGGTCTCTAATTTTATTTTTTCTTACCTTTATTTGTGTTTATTTAAATACATTTTATTGTGTATAGTTAAGGTATATGACATAATGTTATAAGACATAGATACAGGTTTTTCAGCAGTGAAATGGTTACTACAATAGAGCAAATTAACGTATCTATCATTTCTCATAGTTACCTATTTTGCCTCCTGTGGCAAGAACAGCTGTAATTTCATTTAGCAAAAATCCTGGAAACAATATACTATTATATTGTTTATACTATGTACTACATAGTTGTATGTAGTACATTAGATAGTTCATCCTACCTGTTTGCTACATTGTGTCATTTACCCTTCATCTCCTCATGTACTCCCACCCTGGCAACTGCTGTTTTATTCTCTATCTCTATATATTTGACCTTTTCTTTTTTGGTAGATTCTACATATCTAAGTAAGAATATGCAGTATTTGCCTTTCTGTGGCTGGCTTATTTCACTTAGCATAATATTCTCCAAGTCCACCCAAGTTGTGGCAAATGACAGGATGCCCTCCTTTTAAATCTGCTTTAAAGTGTTTATAAGGAGACTGCAGGTAAATTTTCAAAATGTTAATTCCTTTCAAATCAATCAAAGAAAATTTTCTTTAATATTCTCAGAACCAACGCTTCGGGATACTTTTGTAGGTCTTACTCAGAAATAAGACTCTTTGTGAAATTCTCAGACAAGTTCACTTTTAATGTCAAATTGGGTGGTGTTTGTATAAGTTAGATAATATATTATACCTGCTACTACATATACAAATGTCTGTAATCATGGCTTAACAGTAGGAGAAGACTAGAAATAGTTTTACTGTAAACATAATTCTTTTAATATTTTAGTAATAAGTGGCATTTATTTATTGAATATTCTTGTCAGTTGATTATAGATGTTTGTAAAATAACAGGCTTATTAGAGATTTACTGAGTAGATAAATGACATAAGGATTAATACTCAGTAAATAATTAATTTGTTTTTAAATTTGTTTATAGAAATATCCCATATTAACACTTTATTTTTTAATGTATTAGTAGAATTTTTATTCAACATCATGTATTTCAGAATTTCTACATTAAAAAGTCACGATCAATATAATAACCATTCTAGTATAAGATAGTAGAATTTGGTCAGATAATTTAATTGATAAAGATAATTATTTCTTTTCTTAACAGTATATAGTTACTAGCATTCTAGTAAATGCCATTCCTAGTATGTCTGGGTTTGATATGCAGCAATATTCTAAGAAAGCCTCAGTTTGTGGTCAGATTTAATTTTTTTATTATGGTGACTAAGTTTAATTAGGAAGTTTGATTTGTACTCCTTACTTGACTAGTTCAGGAAATCAGTTTATTGGAATCTTTTTCCATTCACAATTATTCTCTGGATTTGGATATGTAATAGAAAATGTAGTCGGAAAATAATTGAATGAGGAGGCATTGAGCTGATCTTCAATCCCTGGGTGTTTCTAACAGGATAGATAGAATCTTTTGGAATAGAAATGTATGGTAGGTATATTCATTAGTACATTTCAGTAAGGGAGCATTATGTGATAATTCTTAGTAAATAGAAAGGTCTAATCATGATCTTTGCTTTACCTCAGGCCACTGATAGTTCGTATATATTTTCCCTCTTCTTTTGACATTTACATTGGATTTTAATGCAATAATTCTGGAATTAAAAATCTTGTTCTAATAGGGCTCATCCAAGGTCATAGTTTTATTTTATTAAATGAATAGTTATTTGTTAACAGCTTGCTAAGTAGTAGGCTGGGGATACACATGTGAACAAAACAGTCCAAGTTCCTGTTCATTTGGACCTTTTGTTCCATCAGAGAGAGGTAAACAATGAAGTAAGCAAATTACAACAAACAAAAATTTCAGAAAATTGTAAGGGTCATAAAGGAGTATAACGTGATAGTGATTTGGAAGAGGCTGTTTATGGCTGTTAAGAAAGCCTTCTCTGATAAGATATTATTGAGCTAAGGCTTTTATGATGAGAAAGGGGCTGCTATGGGAAAAGCCAGTGGAACAGTGTTCCCAGGATAGAGATCAGTGGGAATAAAAGGCCTAAGAGAGAATAAGTGTGGCAAGCCCCAGGAACTAAAAAAGACCTAACTCCCTGGAGTGTAGAAAAAGAGAGAAAGAGTAATATGAGATGGGGACTGAGGAGAGCTCAGCACAGGTCAAATCCTGATGGATTTTGAAAGCCATAGTAAAGGGTTTAGACTTAACTCTTAATATGAGATGAGAAGCCATAAGTTTATAAACAGGTAAATTACATAATATTTACAGGTTCCAAATATTATTCTGAGAGAGGAGTGGATTGTAGTAGAGCAAATAGTGAACCAAGATGGACAGTAATTAGCAGACTATTGTAATGGACATGTTTAGAGCAAATAGTGTCTTGCACTAGGGAGGTCTTGGAGTGGGGGAGGAGAGAGAGAGAGAGAGTGAATTCAGAATGTATTTTATGGTATTTACAACCAAGGGGACTAAATGAACATTATCCTGGGAAGAGAGTAGCAACACAGAAGCCAGAAGAGGAAACTATTTCCATAAGGAGGAAGTGGCTAATGGAAGCCACTACATGAAAAGGAAAGGTAAAATGCCATAATACTATAGCACTTGATATTTTTCCTTATGGCTATAGTTTACCAGTATCTCTGTCATTTTGCTTTATTGACTGAAAACTGATTTAATGTCTGCCTCTACACCTATACATCTGTTCAGCCTTTGTTTCCAAACACTTTGAAGAAAAGAGGAAAAGCTGTGACAACTTTAACAAAGAAGTGGCAAAGTGGACCAAGGAAAAGAGCCAAAATATCATGGCCCCCCAAAACCTGGGATTTGAGAGAGAAGAGAAAAACAACAACCACAGCTTCCCTACCTGCTCCATAGGACATAAAGAGCTAAGGACACAGTCTAATTTTGCCTAGGAGATGAACCTAAAAGGAACATTCATAAAAGAGGTTTTGGATATGAGGCATATACTCAAACTTGAGATAATCAAGAGCATTATGAAGAAATTTAGAAGGACAGGGAAGGATACAGAATTGGGTGAGATTCAGAGATATATGGATTACTATGAGGATAAGAGTCTGATGATGGCTAGAGAAACAGACTTCTGGTAACTTCGATATTTAGAAATATGAGGAATAGCAGTCTCTTAGGGGAAGATGGGCAGTTAGAGTTATAGTCCAGCTTGTTGTTTTAAGGGTATGATACCACTGACCTTTCTTTTCTGCTTGTAATTATGTGGTGAGTTTTGATGGGGGAGAAGCAGGGGTAGTTAAATACTGAAGTCACTAACGGTTAGGGGAAGAGTTGGCTCAAATGAACTAACTGGAGGATACCCAAGTACTTATTTACAGGAGGCAGATTAATGAGTAGAGGCAGGAAACCAAAAACTGCATGGAGAGTATACAGGAAACCAAAGACTCAGAAATTCCCCTCTAAAGGAAAGGCCAGAGGGTGACAGAGAGCCAGTCATCTGTCCTCACATGGATTAGAGGCTAGTAAGTCACCAAAAGTCCAAGGATCTGTCTTCAAGTGGATTAGAAGTCAGAAGGACAGTCCAGAGGAAGACTAGGTTTGAGACTGTGGATAATTGTGTATTCCTGTAATAGCGCATGAATATACCTGACAGGGATCACACTCTGTTACATCCAGGTAATATCTACTCTGGTATTCTGCCAGTTGTCAGGCCTCATCTATAGCATTTTAATAATTCAGAATAAAAGAGACAAGGATAGGAGAGAGACTTTTATGAAAGAAGAAGGATTGGAATTAACAGAAATACATTGTGGAAACATAGATCTCTATAATATTCTGAGACTTGTATTTTTAAAACTAAATTTGTAATGGGTAAGTCAGATTTTGTTCATAGTGTCACAGAAACGTACCTGAAATGTAGCTACCTATTTTGACCTGTACTCAAGCAGGTGTCTGACAGATGTATTATCTATTTTCACATGTCACTATTAGCCCCTATAACTCTTAAGATATTCTGATATTCTTTAATTTACAATTCTCTGATAATTAATGTTGAAAAATGGGTAATAAGATACTCCATTGTGTGTTCACATCAGGGAATACAAAAATAATTTTTAGCAAATGAGTTGCAGAATTTCTGAGCTTCGCCTTCATACCCAAAGTCACATTATTTTTCTAAATATATTGTGTATGCTGAAGCTATTTTTTATTTTTTATTATTTTTTATTTTTTTTGAGACAGAGCCTCACTGTGTAGCCCAGGCTGGAGTGCAGTGGCATAATCCCAGCTCACTGAAACCTCCGCCTCCCGGGTTCAAGTGATTCTCCTGCCTCAGCCTCCCGAGTAACTGGGATTACAGGTGCACACCTCCATGCCTGGCTAATTGTTATAATTTTTAATAGAGATGGGGTTTCACCATGTTGGCCAGGGTGTTCTCGAACTCCTGACTTCAAGTGATCGCCTACCTCGGCCTCCCAAAATGCTGGGATTACAGGTGTGAGCCACCGCGCCCAGCGGCTATTTATTTTAATTAAGTGTTTTGTTATTTGTTCTCAGCATTTTAGTCATAGCATAGCTTTAATGTACAGGAAAAATATAGATTACCACAGTGTATTAATGATAGGTTTGTAATTTTTTTCTTGATGAAATATGCATTTTTTGTTAAAATGGTAAAAGGAATTTATGGACAAGCCGCAGCTAACATCACACTCATAGTGAAGACTGAAAGCTTTTCCCATAAGATAAGAAACAAGACATGGATGCCTGCTTTCACCACTGTTATTAAACATTGTTCTGGTACTTGTAGCCAGAATAATTGGACAAGAAAACAAAAAGGGTATCCAAATTGGAAAGGAAGAAGTACAACTATCTCTATTTGCAGATGACATCCTCCGGTATATACAAAACTCCAAAGAATCAACAAGCAAGCCACTATAGCTAATAAATTAAGCCAAGTTTTAGAATAAACAAAAATCAGTTTGTTTCTATACACCACAGTGTACAGTCCAAAAAGGAAATTAAGAAATAAATTTCATTTACAGTAGCATCTAAAATAGTAAAATGCCTGGGAATAAATTTAACCGAGGAGGTACAAAACTGAAGACCTAACTAAATGGTAAGGCATCCCATTTCATGGGTGAGTCCACTTAATGTTGTTAAAACATCAGTACTACCCAAAGTATACAGACTCAACTTAATTGCTATCAGAATTCTAAGTGGTTGTTTTTTGTTTTTTGTTTTTTTGTTTTTTTGTTTTACAGAAATGGGAAGCCTGATTCTCAAAATGCATACGGAATTGCAAGGTTCCCAGAATAGATAAAACAATATTGAAAAAGCACAGAGTTGAGGATTCACACTCCTGATTTCAAAACTTACTGTAAAGATACAGTTACCAAAAGAGTCTGGTACTGGCATTAGGATAGACAATAATTAATGGAGTCTAGAAATAATTCCACATAACTATAGCCAATTGATTTTTGACAAGGGTATCAAGTTCATTCAATGGGAAGAGAACAGTCTCTTCAACAAGTGTTGGAACACCCGGATTTCCACATGCAAGAGTGGAGTTAGAACCCTCCTCATATCATATTAAAATATCAAAATTAATTCAAAATAGATCAACAACCTAAATATAAGAGCTAAAAACATAAAACTCTAGAAGGAAATGTAGAAATAGTTCTCCATGACCTTGGATTTGGGAATGGATTATTCAGTAACAAAAATGGGAACAAAAAATAAATTGGACCTCACCAAAATTTTAAAACTTCTGTGCATCAAAGTACATTATTAACGTCCATTGCCAAAGGACATTATCAAAGGCAACCTGCAGAATGGGAGAAAATGTTTGAAAATAATTTATACAATAACTTTAATATCCAGAATATATAAACAACTCCTAAAACTCAACAAATAAAAGAAAACCCCAGTGGCTCATGCCTGTAATCCCAGCACATTGGGAGGTCAATTCAGTAGGATCACTTGAGCCCAGAAGTTGGAGACCAGCTTGGGCAACACTGCGAGACCCCATCTCAAAATAAAAATTAAGATTAAAAAAAATTAGCCAGATGTGGTGGTGCACACCTGTAGTTCAACTGCTTGGGGCTGAGCCAGGAGGATTGCTTGAGTCCAGGAGTTTGTGGCTGACGTAAGCAATGATCACACTACTGCACTCACAGTTGGGCAGCAGAGTGAGACCCTGTCTCGTACACACACAAAAAAAGGCACCATTTGAAAAGTGTGCAAATTGATGTGAACTGATATTTCTCTAAAGAAAATATACAAATGAACAATAAACACATGCAAAAATGTTCGACATTATTAGTCATTAGTAAAATGCAAATTGAAACTCGAAGATAGCACTTCTCACCTATTAGGATGGCTATTAATAAAAAATAATGATAAATATTGGCTAAGATGCAGAGAAATTGGAACTCTTTTACATTGTTATTGGGGATGTAAAATGGTGCCACGGCTGTGGGACAGTTTATCTGTTCCTCAAAAGGCTGTGATTATCATATTAGCCAACAATTCCACTCCTAGGTTTGTACACAGAATAATTGAGAACAAGCACTGAAGCAGATACTTGTATACCAGTGTTCATTGCAGCAGTATTCACAATAGCCAAAAGGTGGAAACAACCCAAGTGTCCACCAACAGGTAAATGGCGAAACAAAATGTGGTATGTAACATGCAGTGGAATATTGTTCAGTTGTAATAAGGGAATGAATTTTTGAGATATACTACATCAGTGAATCTTGAAAATATTATCCTAAGTAAAATAAACCAGACACCAGACAGATATTGTATGATTCCATTTATACAAAATATCTAGAATTTTGACATAGAGACAAAAAGTAGATTGGAGGTAACTGGGAGATACAGGAAGGAAGGGATGGAAATTTATTTCTTAATGGTTATAGTTACAGTTTGTGATAATGAAAAACTTCTAGAAAGAGATAGTGGGAGTTTATGTACAACATTTGAATTTAATTAATACCACTGAATTGTACACCTAAAGATGGGTAAAAGGGCCAGTTTTGTATGTAGCACAATTTTTATTATTTATTTATTTATTTATTGAGATGGAGTATCACTCTGTCGCCCAGGATGGAGTGCAGTGGCATGATCTCTGCTTACTGTAACCTGTGCCTTGCAAATTCAAGTGATTCTCCACCCTCAGCCTTCCAAGTAGCTGGGACTACAGGCCTGCACCACTAAAAAATACAAAATTTTTTTAGTAGAGATGGATTTTCGCTGTGTAGGCCAGGCTGGTCTCAAACTCCTGACTTCAGGTCATCCACTCGCCTTGGTATATGTACAGTTTTTAAATTGCCATTTTTCTATTGTCTTAGCATCATAAAACTGTATAAAAATACCTTTTAATATTAATATTTAATGCTTTTTAATAATAGATTACATATACTCTTAAATTTCTATTGATTTTTCAACTACAATCTACTCTCCTATATTGCTTCTCCCACCAAGTTAAACAGTCAAAATTCTTTATCCTACCTCTACATTTATTTGATATATTGCGTGTACTCA
This sequence comes from Theropithecus gelada, assembly GCF_003255815.1. NCBI lineage: Eukaryota > Metazoa > Chordata > Mammalia > Primates > Cercopithecidae > Theropithecus > Theropithecus gelada. The sequence goes on along the minus strand of NC_037675.1, from coordinate 27,481,560 downwards.
ATGGTATGATATTCATTGATTAGTCACTTATTTAAATAATTCACTCCTTGAAATTTCAACAAATTCAGGCCTTGCTTTCAGTGGAATTTATAGGCTAGTGATTAAAAAAATGGATTATCCTATAAACAGCTCTATTTTTTTGAAAAATATGACAAAGTTACTGCTTAATTTTGTCTAATGCATTAATCTATATTAGGTCTCAAAGTTGACAACTTTGTTACATGTCAGAAATTAATGTCAGAGACATTAATTTTCTCGCTGTCACCTCATAAGCAATCTCTGATTCGTTACCATGCTGCATGTCCATTGCAATGCTGCTCCCCTTACTTTTACATGACTCTGATTTGCTATGCATTCCACCACTGGTCACACTTCTGAGTTTCTGAGCTTGACTTGATATCACATGTTTGTTGCAAACTTTTCCCAGCTGGGACATGTGATATCAAATCAAGCTTTGCAAAAGTGAATTCTTGTTAATACATAAAGAATAGATAGAAGAATTTCAAGTGCCATTTTTCTTATAGCAAAAATTTAAAAGTACAAATTACTGTCAAAAACGGAGATATTGATTGGGAGTGGAGACAAGTCAGCAAATCTCTATTATGTACATATAAAATGTAATTGCACTTTAATAAAAATGTGTTATGGCAGTTTCATATTTCTGTAATTATGGAAATTAAAAGGTTATACTATTGATATAACGAGGATTGCTATAGTGATCCTAAATTTAGCATAAACCTATGCTAAGAGTGAATGAATAGCTAGTAATCATAACTGTTTTTTGCATAGCCTCAAAATTTAAAAACTAGAAATAAATTGCAATATATTTGAGAACAATTGCAGTTGTTATGTAAAATTTTCAGATATATCTGTTTTCAGGGTTCTTCAGAAGTTAGATTCCTCAGCTTTGCAGATGCTACTTTATGGGAATGGCTAGTTAAGTAAATTAGTATGCCATTTGCATGATGAGACAGAGAATGAATGAATGACAAGCTAGACAACATCTACTTTGCCATTCATTCTCTTCCTAAGTTCTTCGAAGAATGAATATTTTTATATTTTTCTGAAAAATAAACTGTCATCCTTTGACTTAATTTGTTATACTTTAATGTCAAAACATGTTCTATAAACAGAATCAGGCCTTCACTATGTTGACTTTGAATTAAGCATGTTATATGGCCTTTTGCAAATTTTTACAGTTGAAAAGTAGAGATATAATTGTGTAGAGTTAATCACCTGGAGAAGAAACGCAATTATTACATTGCATCATAAGATGTCAATTCTTATGATTTCTTTTTTTAAATGGCCTTTTCTTGAAATAGTGTATTTTCTCCTCAGTAATTGTAGGGTAGGAGGAAGTATTATCAAATGTGCGTAACTTTACAATGGTATAAAAGCTGCAATTACAAATTGAACTTACTTTTAATGGCAATTTTATCAAGTACTTTTGTTGATCTGAAAACTTGTCCTAAAAAATCTTACTACTAGCCCACATAGTTATTAACCATCTCCTGTGGTGGTCTGTTCTCTGCAAGAAGGATCAATCATTTCTTTTTATGATAGATTTGGAATAAATCTTTGGAGAAATATTGATGGTATTAAGACCATGCTTTTTAAAGAAATATCAAAGTTACATGAAAATCATTTTTCCACAATCAACTGAAACATACGTGATTTTCTTAAATGTGTTAAATTTGCTAGCTGGCCTAATATTACATTCTTAGGAGGTATGTGGTCTAATGGTAAAAAATTGTTTTTGACAAGACGTTTACTATTCTCTGCATTTGCTATATGTCTTTGAGCAGTTGCTTCCATTTCCATACATGTGAGTTGGAGATATCTGTCCTGTTTATTGTGAACGTTAAATGAAATTTTATGTGTGTAGATAAATTGTACTAACAATATATAAATATATGTATTGTAATTAATATATATCTTTTATAAATCACAAAATAGCTTATAAACATAAGGAAGCATGATTACTGTTAAAGTCACTTAAAAGAATATTCTGAGATGCATATTGTAAAATTGGTTCAAATTTTAAGTTATTCCATATGCGTATAGGGACATAGAAAAGAAACAAAGAAAAGGTCTGTAGTTGTGAGCTTCAGAGAAGACCTTTGAGTTGCTTCATTTCTTGAAATTGGTTAAGTATATACTTTCCCCTGAAAGAATGTAATACTGTATTGCTACAACTAGAAAACCCTTAAATGTTCTTCAGCGGAGCTTCTGCTGACACAGTACCTTAAATACTGGTAAATGAGACTTTTGCTTATGTAATTACAGAAATAAATTTGGTAACCTAAGAAATGAATGTAAATCATCTATTTATAAAGACAATATGAAAAGTGATTATCATATATAGACTATTATGGGTGATTTTTATTAAATAAATGGTAACATAGTCTGTTGAAAGGATACTCTGTGTTTTAGTTTTAAAAATTAAGATGCCTATATAGAATTTTAAATCTTTTAAGAAGAAAGCATTAAAGTAATATTTTATCTATTTACACTGACCCGGAACTTGGAAATAAAAAGAAATGAAATAAAACATGATTTCATAAAGGCCACATATTCCCTATGGTTGTAACTAGGAACACTAGGAACCTACTCGTGTTTTTCTTTTTTCTTTTTTTTGTTTGTTTGTTTGTTTGTTTGTTTTTGGTTTTTTTGAGACAGAGTCTTGCTCTGTGCCTAGACTGGAGAGCAGTGGCGCGATCTCAGCTCACTGCAGGCTCCGCCTCCCGGGTTCGCCATTCTCCTGCCTCAGCCTCCGGAGTAGCTGGGACTACAAGCGCCCACCACCACGCCTGACTAATTTTCTGTATTTTAGTAGAGACGGGGTTTCACTGTGTTAGCCAGGATGGTCGCGATCTCCTGATCTCGTGATCCGCCCACCTCGGCCTCCCAAAGTGTTGTGATTACAGGCGTGAGCCACCGTTCCCAGCCCGGAACCTACTTGTTGATAGTTTATATAATTTTAACAGTCTTCTTTAACTGTGTATTACTAGGTTGCTGAGGACTAGAAACAGCAAATTATAAGAGAAGAGCCTTTTGTAATCAGATATTTTAGCAAACAGCAACAGTAAGTGGCAAAAAGGAAAAATATGAAAACGAAAAGGATGCCACTCACGATGCACTGTTTGTATAAGAGTAAATAGACATACATACCTACAAATAGCAAGGAAATTTAAATATATTTGAAAATATATATTGCAAGATGTTTCTTGATATGATAGAAACTAAATGTTTACTTGAATGAAATAAATCCATGTTCATCAAAATATTAGCTATCCAAAATTAGTAATTTCTCTGCATAAGTAGCAGTTATCTCTATAAATTATCTGTACATCAAGTTGTTTTAAATATCAGGTTTTACCTGTTGGAGTTAATTGGTATTTACATTTTCCTAAGTTCTTTTGGAGGCCAAAATTATTGCTGTAGAATGTTAATAAATTTTCTACTACATTTTAGTATTATTGTTTTATTTTGTGATGTTTCAGTGTCACTCATCCAATCAAATGACTTACTGTACACTAACATTAATATTTCCTAATTATGTCTGTATTATTTCATAAGATACTGAGTTATATTTCCAGTAGGAATATAAGCTGTTGCATTTTCTTTTATATGAACAGAATGTTCATTAATTTTCATTATAGATGGCAATTGGAACTATGTGGATCAAATCATTAGCATATGTTCATTATTCTAGAATAATGTTACTGTGGTTTGAATAATGTCTCAGGTATCTAAACAGTTTTTAATAGCACTTTAGACCACAACAAAAAATATTTGTTTTTCTCCCTAACGATATTATTTTAGGTAGAGTTCATTTTCAGAGTTTATCTATTTTTTTCTACCTTAGGAAAAAGAAAAATAAAATGTTAAATTGTCCATTATTTCTCCTAGTATCTTTCTCAAAACACTTTTACCAAGTGCCCTTTTTTAATGATAAATTGCAACTTATTATAGTTTTTAAATCATTTTCCAAAATATACCTCCTTTTTGTGTTCATTGAATGATCTTATAAACCAAGAGACTTACTGGCTTTATAGATATTTTGTAGATTAAAAAGGCCTTAGAAATCAGTCACATGTATGTTTCAAAATACAGACGAGAAATTTTAGACTCAGTAAGTTGTTTATTTAAAAAAAAAAAAACAAAAACAAAATACTTGTTGAGTATCTGTAGTGTGCCAGGCACTGCTCTAGGCACTGGAGATACAGTAGTAAACATGACAAAGTCCCTTTCATACTGTTGTTTTTGTCTCTGCTGAGCCTGTCATTGTCTCCCAATGTTTTTCATGACTGTTGTTTTCTTTTAGTATTCTTTCTCTGTGTTTTATTTCTCTTATGTATAGTGTCTGTCCACATGAACTAGAATATGAGCTCCACGAAGGCAGGGTTTGTTTGTTTGTTTTTCCTGTTTGGTCATTGCTGTCTCTTCAGCTTCTAATATGATACTTATTTAGTAGGGACTGAATACATTTTTATCAAATGAGTTAATGAACTGAGTAAAAACCATGGGCCAGGAGCATGTGGCATTCTGAAAGCCAAGTGAAGTGTTTTTAGAACAGAATGGTCACCTATTGATAGCATAAAATGCTGCTGATGGGGCAAACAACATGAAGACTTGAAGATTAGATTTATCCAGGTACAGCCGTGATGAATGCTTTCAGTAGAGTTGTACAATCTACTAAATTCAAGGGGGAAAAAAAAGCCATATTGGAGTATATTCAAGATTGGGTGATGAGGAAGTAGAAAGAGAGTATCTGTAAAACTCATTCAAGGAATTTTGAGGGATAAGGAAATTGAGCAGCAACTAGAAGAGGCATATATAAAATAGTACAATGAATTTCTTTATACCCTTCATCTATATCAACAGTATCAAGATTTGTCATGCCTAAAAAGTTTACTCCTTTTTTGTTGTTGCAGAAATATTTTGATGCAAGTTCAGTCACATTTTACCTGTACGTATTTCAGTATTCATCTCAGAAAAGAAAAAAAAATGACACTTTCTGTAAACTGATGCCATAATCTCACATGTTAAAGTTAACAGTAATTATTTAATACTAATACTCTGTCCTTGTCATTGCCTCAATTTTGTTTCAAGTGAAAATTGTTTAATTTTGGACCCAACCAAATTCTGATTTACATGAAGTCGTAGTACATTTTAAGTCTTCTTTTGTCCGGAGAGTAATCTCTTCTTTATTGACGAAGCTGCATCAGTTGTATTGTAAACTGTTTTTGTGTCTTTGCTTCGTTATGGTATCATTTATTTTTCTGTTTTCAGTATTAATCTGTAGTGCTGTTTGATTAGATTTAGGTTCAACTACTTTTGAGTACATCATAATTGGTTCTGTGTGCTTATTACATCACATCAAGAAGCATATAATGTTTGGTTTTCATACTCATCATGCTAATGTTGATCATTGAAGTCAGTTGGCAATACCTGATGTTTTTGTTGATAATTTTCTATTAACCTTTCATCTGATGATTTTATCCATTTATGATCTTTATCAAACTTAATTTTGTCATTAGGTTTGCAAAAGTAATTTTCTAACTCTGTCAATGTCTTTAAAAATTGTAGAAATTACAACATATTTCCTGCTGATGGGAATAATTCAATGGAAAAAAATTATGATGTAAGAAATAACTCTAACTGGAGAAGCAGTGGACTTGGTAGTTAAGGGGGTACAGGGCCCAGTGCCTAAGTGATGGTTCACCTTAGGTAGAAACAGGAACTGTGTAACTGACCTACCTAAACTTATAGTAGCACAGAATATATTTTATTAAATTTCTATGAAAACGTTGCTATTAAAACTGATAGATGTATGTGATTTTAGAAACCTGTGCGTTTTTAACATTTGATATTGTATGTTAAATCAAAACTTAAAGTCATTGTAAATGTCAGTGCCTGGATTTGGCATTGCCCCTTCTTATTACACTTTTTGTGATTTCTTTTTTTTTGTTTGTTTGTTTTTTGTCTGGACACTTCGAAAGATTTTATTTTTGTCTCCATACCTGCACGTGATTTCTTTCTTAAAAGTGCAGTTTTAAATTAATGGTCTCTTAGGCCGGGCCCAGTGGCTCACACCTGTAATCCTAGCACTTTGGGAGGCTGAGGTGGGCAGATCACTTGAGCTCAGGAGAGAATCCTATGCCACATGTCGAAATCCTGTCTCTACAAAAAATCCAAAAAATTAGCCAGGCATGCTGGTGCGTTCCTGTAGTCCCAGCTGCTTGGAGGGCTGAGGCGTGAGGATCGCTCTTGAGCCCAGGTGGTGGAGGCTGCAGTGAGCCAAGATCGCACCACTGCACTCCAGCCTGAGTGACAAAGTGAGACTCTGTCTCAAAAACATTAATTAATTAATTAATCAATTAATGGTATCTCATGTACCTCTATCTTATACAAAATATAGGCTTGTACTTTTATGTAACTGGTTTTCACCTCTTGTTGCTAGTCTCTTTCAAAGAGAAATAAATGCTACTGTTAAATAAAATGATAAACAACAAGCAGTTTAGTTTAGACACTAATTGAGCCTAAAAGCCTTTAAAATGACAGAACCAGCAACTTTTATGATTTATAGACTCATTTTTTTTAACACATTTTGGTGATACACCTGACAGTCTCCCTTTTTTGTGACTTTCTCCTAAAAATTACAGTTTTGTGTTTTCTGAGTGAAAAGGCCATACGTTCAGTAGAAGAATATGATAGCATCTCTTCTGAGGATTGTAGCATTTCTGAGTGGGCAGATATAGAATCTCCTTTTTTCTTTCCTTTTTTTATGTTAATAGTTCTAATGCAAATTATGTAATTTAATTTTCAAACAATATGTACTGCAATTGTGAACCCGTGGACTATTTTCAAGTGTCCCACAGATGCTAATATGTGAAATTTAGCTGTAGACAATCATAATTCTTTATGGCTTAGTAATTTCCACTCACTATCTGTTAGTCTATACAATCTGAAAAGTGTAGGGGCCACTGTGTGCTCTGACATTGTTTGTATTATCAGAATTTTATTGACTACATAGATTTATAATATCTTTAGTTATTTAGTGCCATGTTTTGTTTCTTTTTTCTTTTTCCTTCCTTCCTTCCTTCCTTCCTTCCTTCCTTCCTTCCTTCCTTCCTTCCTTCCTTCCTTCCTTCCTTCCTTCCTTCCTTCCTTCCTTTCATTTCTTATCTCTATTTAAGTTAGACTGTTTTGGCATCCACAAAAGAGCACTCTGTAGTTGTCTTCAAAAACAAGAATGTAATCTGATCTCTGTTTCATATTGTCTGCTGACCTGGATAAGCACACTTTGTATTAGCTACATTGATCAGTTCCTTTCTAGTCATTTATTGGGCACTTAATACATTGCCTTGTAAAGACTCCCTAGAGTATCCCCATAAATTAGATCATTTTTTTTGCAGGAACCACAATATACATCAAGATAGATAAGAATGAGAAAAGCTGATTAAGAGAAACTGGAAAAATTAAACCCACAGACTCACATTAGGTTTTTCAGGCTTTATCCACCCTTACAAATGAAAGCCATATATATTTTCTGTTGAAATATTTTGTAAAATCCAGAAGACTTAGATTTTTGTAGATTTGAATTTTCATTGTTTAAAACATGACAATTTTATTTAGGTATATCTCTAAGTTTTTCCTTTATCTCTGCTTCTAATTCCTGTAATCTAATTCTGTCTTCTAGAAGTATTAATGATATTCTTTTACTATTATTTTAATTTCAAAACTACTAGAAAATTGGTCTTGGTGTCCGAATCTTTAAAACAGTATAAACTCCTTACGACTTTTTAAATATTTGTAGTTTCACAAATTTGCCCTTCAGAATGCATTTTAAAACATTTTACAAAGTACCTTGGAATTTTGAAACTGTAGCACCAAAAGGAAATATGTTAGGTAATTGAAAATGTTTCCATTAATTCAAAAAATCTTTTATAAATTTTAAAATCCCATTTTTTTTTTAACATTTTAACAACTGTTTAGAAAAGAAATACTTATTTCTTAGAAGCAAATTCGTATGTTATGTTGGGACACTGAGAAGATTACAGTGGAATACCAGGCTTCTACAATAAGCCTCAGAATAGTCTGAAAAACTAATTTATTTTTATTGCCTTAATGTATATCTGTAAAGTATAAAATAGGCGATAGGACCTGTGTGTTAGACCCAATTTCACCTTAGTCTTGTCTTACATCATATATTTACATTTTATTCACAAGGTATGAAATAAATACTATTAATATCTTTAACATTTATGAATTTCAAGTTTCATAAACTATTTAAATTTCATGTTTAGTCCTAATATTTTTTATTAAAATTATATCATCAATAAAGACAGCACTGATTCATTTATCCAACAAATGTTTACAGTGTACCTATTATGCGTCAGAAGCTATTGTAAACTTTGAGGATACTACAGCACAAAACAAATTTACACTCCACCTAGAGTTTATATTCTAGTGAAAAAGTGAAAAAGTAAATGTAAAATATCAGGTAACGAGTGTTGCTATGATTAAAGGAAGAACATGGTAAGTGATGGAACAAATGTACTATCTATATTGTTACCACCATTATTTTCAGATTGTAATGTCCTACAATTCTCTGGTTTTTTCCCCCAAAAGAGTAAGCTCTTTGAAAACTGGGTTTATTGATCTCTACTGGCATGTTACCAGTTTCTAACCCTAAGTTCTTTTTTAAGTACTCAATAAATATTTATTATGTCAATGAATCAGCGATATGTTCACAACTTCTCTGGATTTCTGATTCAGCTGGAATCCATATACCCCTTTTGAGACTAAAACAACTAGAAAAGAATTTATAAAAGGAATCATAAGAGACATGTATATATTATGTTTGGTGCAATTAAATGTTTTTAAATTAGAGTTCTGCATTTTACATTTTTTTGGCATTATGATATCATCCTTTTTCAGAGTTTTTAATGCAAAATATGGAATATTTTCTGAAAATCAATCTTTTATCCACAGGTACTACTGAGCGAGTGTGCTTGATCCAGGGAACAGTTGAAGCACTGAATGCAGTTCATGGATTCATTGCAGAAAAAATTCGAGAAATGCCCCAAAATGTGGCCAAGACAGAACCAGTCAGCATTCTACAACCCCAGACCACCGTTAATCCAGATCGCATCAAACAAGTGAGTGTTTAGTTGAGAAATCAAAGGGAAATATCCACAGCATAGTATAAGTTCCTTACAAAAGAAGCCTTAAAGTCTTAGCATAAAACTTTTATTTTAAGCATACATAAAACATACCAGAGTTGTCATTTAGCTATTTAAAGACTATCAAAGTCTCACCCTTAGATTGATCAATTAATTTGTTGATCAATTGAATTATTCATTTATTAGTGTTACATTGAGGAACACTTATGTGACTCTTAGTGATTGCCCTTTTTAAATTTATAGACACAAACTTAATTTATAGGAATTGAATCTATTTAAAATTATATCACTTTTTAAATAAAGTATAAGTACTGCAATGACACATTCAAAATTTCTAATACCCTATTTTTAGTGATATTTGTAGTTTTCAGGATAGTTATTATGCATAGAGGCTCCTGTTATTGTCATGTTCTATATATTTTATCAAAAAAATGTATAGTAAATTTATGTACCTACCATACAGTTTGTTACAAATCAGTTATTGTGTTTTGTGTAACTTATGTAGTATTTAAACATATGTCATAAAGGGCCAGTGTTCATTTTTAATGTATGAGATTTTTTGTAAAAAAAATTTACTTGGGAAAAACTCATGTGAGTTTTTAAGATTGAGTAATGGCTGACATGATGTAGGGGGAAAATGACATTATTTCATGTTAAGTAAGGTGGATTCTTCCACCGTAAACTCTTTTACATCTATAAATTTATTATGTTCATAATTATTGTTTCTACCTTTGCCCTTTTATAATTAGTATCTTAATTTGTGACTTAATTTTACTATCACAGACTATGGCTTCAAAACAAATGTATTACTCTTCATTAATTCACAGAATATTTAATTTACAGAATACTCATGTTCTTTGTAATAAATTTGAAATGTAGCTCAAAGTCTTATTAATTTCATGTTTCTGAATTTAAAAAGTATTCTTATACTGAACAGTGTTATGAATCTTACGATTTTAGCAATATATAGATAAATATAATATTGAATAATATAAACATAGAAATTGATAATTAGGTAATATATTTTCAAATTATAGACTAATGTCTAATTTTATACTAATTACTTTTTTTAAAAAAATCCCTTTATGTTTAAATCATGAGTAGGTAGTTGTTATTCTATACAAAAGTATTCATATTATACTTGTCAATGTCAAATGGTTCAGTTTATACCCTTCATAAGTCTTAAAGGAAGTATCCCTTAATGTATACATGAGAGAATATAAATATTTTAAAGCTGTAAATATCAGTGGATATTTTATTTTTCACAGCCATTTATAGTTGTGTTTATTTTTTTTACCCTCAGTGAATACAAAGAATAGTTTGAAGACTGAATTCTTGAAAGTAATACTGTGACTTTATCCAGAGCTTAAAAGTAGAAGTATAGTTAAAGACTTGGGTTAAAATCACCTGGGGCTAAGAGTTTACAGAATAAGCACTGAAGTATAAGGTCTGTTGGCTTTCTGCCTTAATCCAGCCTGTAAGTTTCTCCTTTTCTTTTTAATTTATTTGAGAAAATTCAAACATTTAGGGATAGAAGCCAATATCTTGATTTTTTTCTAAGTAAAACATAAAATTTAGTAGTATGATACCATTGACAATATGTTCAGGATACTGATATGAATTATTATTTTTTATAAGAACAAATATCTCATACCACCAAATAATGGTCTATGAATCATTGTTACAATTCCAGTTTTCTATATGGCAGTATGAGATTTGCAGGCTATCATATATCCAGTGCCAGTATAGATTTATGAAGACTAGAATTTTAAAGTATTTGCTTTATTTTTATTTGCCTTTTTGGATAATGTTATTTAAATTCAAGATAAGTATAAAAAATAATAATGATTTATTGACGTTTGTGTATTTGCATCCATTTGTAAGCCCTGTAGGTATTCATGGAATTAAAAGTATTATTGGTTATTTAATATTTTCATGTAATCAATAATGTATGTGACAGTGTATCATTTAAAAGGATTTATTAAAAAGACAACACTAACTCCAATAGGACATTGTATTTAACACTTACATATTTTCTTTATATTATAAAAGTTGAAAATTTTAGTTGAAAATCAAGTAAAGCAGTGAAACGTATTTCCAAAATATTATAAATCAGTCAGACCTTTTGCTCTAAGTTTGGGATTCTCTGACTTTCTAGGTATCCAGTTTTACCAATGTAGTACTCTTTGCTGGATTATTCTCTAAATAATAAGTATATAAATTTAAATGACCTTAATTTTACTTCTGAAAAATTATGCTGTTATTCAGTATAAAATAATTATGTCTAAAATCATTTTGCAATAGAATAGATTAAAATATATTTTGTATGTTGCTTATGTATGTTTTAAACTAAGTAAGTTGAATGAACTAGGTATTTTACCCAGTTGAAAACTGCCCTTATTTACTGAGTGGGTTCTCAGACAAGTATAATTTCTTGGGAAAGTAGTGCCTACTGGTCTCTCAGGTCTTTCATATACTAGAATAATGAAATTTAACACAACAGCCTTATATATAACTTGATATATTAGATCTTGTGTAATATTTAATTCTTAATTCATATATGTATTTTTTTCTAAAAGCTACATCAGGGAAGAAGTGGTTACGGACATTTAAAGAATTCTCTTGTATTTAAAAAAAAATCAAAGTAAGATATCAAAAATATTTCATTTAACCCAAAGAATTTTACTGTTATCATGATAAATTGACAAAAATAGCACTTGTTAATTTGTTTGTTCATTATTCATTGACATGAATAATTATGAATTTACTAAATGCTTTCTTAGTAAGTAGTAAAATATACTAAATTGTAGCCCTTGCCCTTGCAGACCAGTTTGTGAGATAAATACTTAAAATAACTTATAAAAATTAAAATTGTAGGTCGGTTGCGGTGGCTCACGCCTGTAATCCCAGCATTTTGGGTGGCCGAGGCGGGCGGATCACGAGGTCAGGAGATCGAGACCATCCTGGCTAACACAGTGAAACCCCGTCTCTACTAAAAATACAAAAAAATTAACCGGGCGTGGTGGCGGGCGCCTGTAGTCCCAGATACTCGGGAGACTGAGGCAGGAGAATGGCTTGAACCCGAGAGGCGGAGCTCACAGTGAGCCAAGATCGTGCCATTGCACTCCAGCCTGGGCAACAAGAGCAAAGCTCCATCTCAAAAGAAAAAATAAATAAATAAAATTGTATTAATATACCAAAACTATAATATATACAATATGCTATAAAAATTAAGAGGCGTGACCAGGTGCTGTGGCTCACGCCTGTAATCCCAGCACTTTGGGAGACTGAGATAGGCAGATCACCTGAGGTCGGAAGTTTGAGACCAGCCTGACCAACATGGAGAAACCCCATCTCTACTGAAAATACAAAATTAGCCGGGTATGGTGGCCGGGTATGGTGGCGCATGCCTGTGGTCCCAGCTGCTGGGGAGGCTGTGGCGGGAGAATCGCTTTAACCCGGTAGGCGGAGGTTGCAGTCATCCGAGATCATGCCATTGCACTCCAGCCTGGGCAACAAGAACGAAGCTCCGTCTCAAAAAAAAAAAAAAAAAAAAATCAGAGCCATGTGAAAGAAATACAGGCCAGAGTGACAGTTAATAGTCTTGTAAATAGATGAAAACTTGACTGGACCTTGAAGAATGTATAGGAATAGCCTAATTAGAGGAGAAGAAAGAAAAACATTTATTTTAGGAAGGTGAAACGATATGAATTTGGAGTGAAGAGTATCATATTTGTTGAATAGTAAGGAGACTGTATTGGCAGAAGTGGGGCATTTATGTTGCAGTTGAGAGGGAATTAATGTTAGATAGATAGTATGGAGCCAGATAATGAAAAACCTTTGTTGTCCAGTCAAAGGACATCCTATGGAATACAGATTTGCCAAACATTTTCCTAAAGAGCCCTTTTAATTTATCTAGAAGATTGTGGGGGAATAAAAAGAAGTCACTTACGCGGTTTGTTCTCTCTTGCACTAAAAATCCAGACAGGCTCTTAGAGTGCTTGTAGGTACAGCTATTCATAGGAAAAAGAGAACTGTGAATTGACTAGTTTGGATGCTGGAAGACAGTTCGCTTGTTGGAAAAAAAGGAGGATATTTGTCAGAAATTAAAAACTAAAGATGACAGTTACATATTTAAATATTTTATTCATTTTGGTACAGTATGTATACAAATGATACAGTATACAGATTTATTTAACAACACAAAATAGGGGTTTGGGAAGGTGATTACTTCAGTAATGTTACTTCACTAGTAATAGATTTTGAATTACAATGGAGATTTGTTCTCTGCTGTTTTCACTTTGCCTATAAATATCAGAGGTTCTTGACAGTCTATTACTGCAGACTTGCTTGAAAGCAAGCTCTGTTTATTACAGTGTTTATTAATAATAATATTATCTGGCCCAGCAAAACTGTCATTTGTTAACAAGAATTCATCTCATAATTTGTAATAATTTTGAACTTATTTCCAAAAGCCCAGTTATGTCTACATTTAATTAAGTACCTACTGTTAAATTCTTGATTTTTAAAAAAACTTTATTCCAAAAGATCCACTGTTTTAAAATTGTTGGTAATTTTTCTGTAATAAGTATTTTCACCCTTCAATGTCTAAAGAATTATTCAACAGCCATTCAAGTAATGTAGATAAAATATATATTATGCTTTTCCATTTGAAAGAAAAAATGGCGCTAAGAAATGACTGTCCTTCACATTCATTATTTGAAAAATGTAGAAAAAAAAATTCGTAGGAATGTGTACTTTGTTCTAACTAATACATCAATATATAATGTTATGTGGATATTCAGTTAATTACATCTTCATGATGTATATCAGAAACTTTACTAAAGGATATTTAACATTAAACCGCTAAGCTTTAACTCTGCACAGTAAATGGATGTAAACAGTTTGCTTATAAAATGTTAAGGAAACAGGCCAGGGGCATTAGCTCTTGCCAGTAATCTCAGCACTTTAGGAGGCCAAGGCAGAGGATTGCTTGAAGCCAGGAGTTTGAGACCAGCCTGGGCAACAAAGTGAGACCCTGTCTGTATAACATAATAATAATAAGAAGAAAATAAAATATTAAGGAAATAAAAAATGTGTACATTTATTGAATGTACAAATGTACCTTGAAATATTTCTTAATGGATTTTTGTTTTATAAGAAATCTGGGCCGGGCACGGTGGCTCAAGCCTGTAATCCCAGCACTTTGGGAGGCCGAGACGGGTGGATCACGAGGTCTGGAGATCGAGACCATCCTGGCTAACACGGTGAAACCCTGTCTCTACTAAAAAATACAAAAAAACTAGCCAGGTGAGGTGGCGGGCGCCTGTAGTCCCAGCTACTCGGGAGGCTGAGGCAGGAGAATGGCGTGAACCCCTTGCAGTGAGCTGAGATCCGGCCACTGTACTCCAGCCTGGGCAACGGAGCGAGACTCCGTCTCAAAAAAAAAAAAAAAAAAAGAAAAAAGAAATCTGTATGGTTTTATCTATATGGTTGAGAACAACTATCACACCTGTTCCATTGATTTAATAATCTTTTACAAGTATTACTGTAGTATATTTACATTTAGCTGTTTATGAGAACACTTTTTCTCCTAGTATTTAAAAAACGATCAACTGAAATGAAACTTTCTAGAATATTTTTATTGTTATAAATTGAATTTATAAAGCAGGGATCCTTTTGTGCTTAAAAGTATTTTTATGAATAATAGCTGGAAAACTTGTCGCATCTTTATTTCATTACATTTTCATTGTTTTAAGATTTAAAGTAAGAAAATATAGAGACAACTTACTGTAACATTTCAACAGTCTTATAACTTGAAACCCAAACTTGCATAATTTTTACTTGTTTATTAAATATATTAAAATGTAACCTCTTAACAGATTATGATGTTTACCAACCAAAATTTTAATTATCTTAAGCACATTAATATTATCTAGAAATTTAAAATCATTGATTTTATTCTTGTTGAAAAGAAACAGCATCACAATTATTAAGGATAATTTAGATGAATGTAAGTTGTATCAATTATTAATACATGTCCAATATTTTATATATATGCCAAACAGAAAGGCAATAAAAATTGACAGATCATATTAATCTAAGTAATTACAAATTCTGAGTGATTTGATATTAAATTTTAATTTTAATTAAAAGTTTAATTTGCAATTAAACTTTTTCTACATAGTTCTTAGCAATTAAGACCTTGTTGAGAATTTGTGTCCAAGATAAGGTGGATGTCATATAAAACCTATAGTACTTCAGAATGACTTTCCATTAGATAGTACTTCTAATGGAAATAGAAGAGCTCAACACACATCGAATCATGCTTCTGTAGGTTAATCAACATGGATTCTAAGCTATATTGGGAGAAATGATCTCTAGATTTATTTAACACATACTTAGTCACCAGACTCATTATTCATCTGAGATTAGTACAGAACAGATTTTTACATGTATGTTAACTCCTCCCAGGTATCCTCTGTAGGAACAGTTGTAACCAACGGTAGAAAAATAAAACCTTTACTATTCAATTCATAGAAAAATCTTAGCATGGAGTCATTAGCACATGTCTCAGCATAGTATTGCATGGAAAATAAAATACTAGGGAATTTTTTAATTATTGAAAATGAAATCTCTCTTGAGAAATAGCAAGAATTAATTTTAAAAAACAAAAATAGAAAATAAAAGATGTAAAACTTTTTAAAATTTTGAGGATTTACTGATTACTATCGTTCACCTACCCCTTTTTTTAATATGATTTGGTAAAAATCTTGGTTTGACTCACTGTTAGTTGTAGCCTTCCTAGAAGTATTTAGGTTTTAACTTTAGAAGAATCGGGAATTATTTGAGGAGTGGACTATATAAAACATGGTATGATGTTAGAACCAGTAGTATTTTGTTACTGGAGGGCAGTGAATTAACCAGAAGCCTGCTAATTTCTTATTTTATTTTTTTTTTTTTACTCTTAATGGCTTTATTGTACCCAAATTACAACTTTTGAAATGTTAAATGCAAAAATATGACTTCAAGTAATTTCATCTGCTTTTCCTGACACTGCTGAACCTTTAAAGTTATGCTTTTGCTCATATCTGAGTAATTTTGACAAATATATATTAATATAATGTAAAACATAATGCCCATATACAATTGTATCTTTAATATAAAAACATATCCCATTTTACCTACTTAGAAATATTATCTATTGAGGATGTAACATAAGCAATGCTATTTTGCTTAATGAACGTATGACACTTTAAAACATTCTTAACATCTTACACTTTTAAGGTTTTTCTGTTAGACATAAGAACTTTTTAAAATATCTTAATGAATTGTTCAACATGTGTAGATGGCCTATATAACATATTATGTATATAGTAAGTGTATATGTTTAGAAGTGAAGTGAACAATAAATATGATTCCTAACATGTTTGTGTTTATTTTTAACACAGCTGATGATGCTATATTATACTCTTCATCTATATTAAATTTACTCTTTAGGATAAATGATAAAAATATTATGATAATTTGTTAGAATGCTATTAGTTACCTGTTTATTAATATGAGGTTAATGTTTACATTTTCAGACGGGCCTTAAATTTATTAAAAATTAATATTTTAGAAGATAATGTGATATTAAGAACTCAGAACTTCACATTTAATTGCTTTTAAGTATGGATCCCTAAATTCATGTGGAATCAACTTGTTGGTGATGTTCAACATATTAAGTAGGTGGATAATTTTATGCCAAAGTAAACTTCATTTCACCACTTCTTCAAATCTCTGACTGTATTCATTGATAGGAAAGTGACTCTTTTGGTTTTATTCATTGAACTTCTTGAATTTTTTTTTTTTTTTTTTTTTTTTTTTTTTTTTTTTTTTTTTTTTTTTAACATCTCTTTTCCCCCAAGAAAACAAGAGGGAAAGAAATGAAACTATTATTCATGAATATGATCAGGATACTTTTAGTACTCATGTGAATTTTTTATCAGTCACCATCATGATTTCAAGTCATGAATTTATTTTTACATGCTTATGCATGCATGTTTACATGCATTAGTTACTTAATTGATGTTAAAATCCATTAAATTCAAATGAATAGGAGAAAAATTTGTTTATAGGATTTTGTTCTCGTTATATTACATTTTATTTTATTTTGTTTTATTTAAATAATCAGTTTAAGGCTTATAAAGGTTGATTTGCTCCTGAACTGCTTTGTTTCCCAGACATTGCCATCTTCCCCAACTACCACCAAGTCCTCTCCATCTGATCCCATGACCACCTCCAGAGCTAATCAGGTACAGTATCATCCTGTCATCTACACCATACTTTTCACGGGTGATTGCCTGCAAACTGGAGAAAAAGATAATGGTGGGTTAAGGATTTATTCGTTCATTCACATATATGCACCATAATCAGATTCCAAATAACCTAAGAAAAAAAAATCAATTATTTCTAAAATTTTGTATGCATTTCTAATTTTAGATAACAAATACTATATTCAGATATTAAACTACTATAATTTTTTATTATTTTTCCTTAAAATTGTGACTACGTAATGGAGCTCTGAAGGCTATTTATTGAATTGGTATTTTTAATTTCCCTTATTGTATCTTCCTAGAATTTTTCATGTGTAAGTTAAGGATATCATATATGTAAAAAATAAATGTATAAATTGAGCAAAGGTATATCTTTAAAAGTGAACGCAATTTTATTTGCTTTTTATTTGAGACATGCCTTATTATGTAAACAACTTTCAACTATTGATGAAAAGCATTTCTAACAATCTAAAAGAATTGAAAATTGGTATTTGTGGTAATTTTAATGTTTAACAACTCAGGAGAAAATTCTAAGCATTTTCATTGCTCGACTGACAAACTTTGGAAGTAGAATATATTTTATTAGTTTGATTTATGATTGTTTTGGTACTATTTGTAGGTCATTCTTCAAAAATGTGGTTATTTTTGACAAATATAAGAAGATTATCTAAAATATTTGTGTAATTCAGAGTCATACTGTACTTTAATTTGACAAATGTTGAATAATATATTTATTAAAATTATTAAACACATTTTTATTTTGTCTGAGTTGAGCTTCATTTAGGTGAGAAATGTTATTTTCTTTAATATTTTTGCTTTTTTAATAATAAAAGGCTTTATGGGGTTATTTAAATATTAAATAAAAGCTTATCTGTTTAATATATTTTTCATATAGTTGACTAACAAATTATTAACTTTGAACTATATTTGCTAAATATATTAAATGTGATTTTTTCATATTATCTAATATAAGACTATCAGAACTATTTTGCTGATTTGTTGATCCTAATACTTTTGCAACCTGAAGAAACATTTAAATATAATAACTGGAAGCAAAACTGATATTTAGGATGATATTTTATATTACAGGTTTGATTTTCATTTTATGCAATAGCGTTCCCTTCAAACAAAAGTATTTTATAATGCAAACATTTTTAGGTCCAATAAATTGGTTAGTAAAGTACATATCTCCCGTGGTAAAAACCAACACTTCTCTTTGAAGGAAATGGTATTACATAAAGTGACAATCAAGCTTGTATTACAAATGCATGAGGTTTAAAAGTATACTTACATTTTTACTCTACATACCTTATCTTTTGCTGAGTTTTAATTGTATGGTGTAAAACCTTTTAGGAAAACAACTGATTTTATGTTTTTAATATTTCTCTTGTACTTTATCATTCTGTCTTTTCCAAATGTAAACATGACAAACACAACCACATTAAAAATAAAACGAATGATTTTTCTCAAGGTAAAAATCCCTGGATCTAGAAGAGAAAATCTCCTTAATAATTTTGCCTTTGAAGCTAAATTTGTATTTTCTTTCATTTATTCTTATAAGAGCATGTGAATCTTTATAAAATGGTTTCTTAAAAGGCTAATTATATATTTAAGTTTACTAATATTATATTTTTACCCTCTAGATAAAGTGCTTGCCAAATCTAAGTTTTGCTATTTTGAAATAAGTCATTTGTAATTTTATATTCTGTCCACTATACTCTGTTATATTGTTACTTATACTCTGTTTTCTTCTGTTCTTGTACAAAGAAGCATAATATCTCCTGGATATCATGAAGCAAGATATAAGAGAAGAACAAAACAAAATCTGTAATTCATAGAAAGAATTGTAATCATCAATCTTTCATATTATTAATAGTTTGTAATTATTTTTTCCCCAACAGTATTTTCCAGTAGATTCTAATCATGTGGTAGGACAGAAGGAAATGTATTTTTTGTTGTTCATTTGTTTCTTGTCAATAGTCCCAATTAATATAGCTTTGCTATACTGACTTATATCTGGAAGTGTATAAACAAGATAAGAAAATAGGTTCTAATATGATCATCTTAAGCTATTTGTAATAAAAAGAACTAATGGATTGTCAATATTCAGAAAACCAAAAATAAAAAACACAGAAAACTATTCAAGGAGTAAGTTTGATCTGCATTTCCAATATTTAAAAATACTTTTTATTCTTTTAAAAATGATGACATGTTTCAGTACATACTGAATTTTACTTTATTAACCTTGAGACCCCTTAACACATTTCCATAGGTCAGACTGACATACTCTGACTACAGTGTTGTCCTGTAATAATTTCCTCCTTAAAACTGACAGACTATTATATGAGAAGTCTTATGAAATGATGGCACGGTGGCTCACACCTGTAATTTCAACACTTTGGAAGGCCGAGGTAGGAGAATCACTTGAGGCCAGGAGTTTTAGACCATCCTGGGCAACATAGCAAAGACCCTGTCTCTAAAAATGTATACTTTTGAAAATTAAATGGTCACAGTGGCACTTGCCTATAATCCTAGCTACCTGGAGGCCGAGGCGGAAGGAGTGCCTGAGCCCAGGAGTTCAAGGCTGCAGTGAGCCATGATCATGCCACTGATCTCCAGTCTTGTGTGTTACCTTAATTCTCAGTTTTCGCATCAGTGAAATTCAAATAATATCGCCTCATAGAGTTGTCATAAGAAGTGAAGAACAATTACCTCTTCTTAGAACAGTGTCTTGAATGTAACAAGCATCATATAAATTTTAGGTTATGTTTAATTTCTTATCTGTCAAGTGATAATGAAAAGGATTATTCTTTAACATAGTAAATAATAAAGCAAATAGCTTATTAAAGCCTTTGAGTTTTGCCTTTGGAAAGATTCTAGTATTAGTATTGGCTGTTTTTTCAAGTCTAAAATATTTCTGTAATTAAAGCCTGTCTCCTTTAAACTACTTTACAATTATTTTCTAGAAAGAGTACTCAGTTACTTGTTGCCTAAAAGTACATAAAATTGCTCTTCTTCCCCTACTGAAAAAGAAAAGTTATAAGAACTACCAGTTTGACAACTTCTTCTGTACATGTGTTGTATATTGTAAGGTACAAGTTTGATATTTTTCTACATATGGAATTTTAAATACAAAGCAGATATAAAGATACAGTAAATAGATCAGATTCTTTAAAGCAACATGTTTAAACTTTCAAATAAAACTTAAACAGAATCAGTAGTGTTCAATCAGTTCTAAGTTATTAATACTAAGTTACTTAGTCACTCCATTAAGATTCAACAAAATGGTTTGGTTAATCAGTGGTACCAAAAATTAAATTTTGGTTTTAATCTTAGTCCTTCTTGCTAGCTCTCCTGGAATTTTTCTGAAATTTCATGAAAAAATAAGAGAATGATTTCAGAAATATGTGTTTATAAACATTTGTTTATTTACTGATAAGTTTGAAATTATAAGCATTTATCAATATGTATAAAACACATGAAAATAGGTAGCTGATATATAGTACCCTTACTGTGGCTACAGAAAAATAAAAATAAAAATAATTGGTCTCACTTTAAATTCATGACCACCAGTCACAAATAGATTCTTAATTCTGTCATTCATAAGCTCATTGACTTTCTTATTCTCTAGATGACTATTTCACAAGTTCTCCTCTCTTTTCAATATTGTATTAATTTTCTATTGCTGTAAAACAAATTACCACAAACTTAATGGCTTAAGCAACACACATTTATATTCTTATAATTTCTGTAGGTCAAGAGCCCAGGCATGATTTAAGCCAGGCAGGCTGAGCCCTTTGCTTGTGACCTCACAGGGCTGTAATCAGTGTCAGCTGGGCTGCAATCTCTTCTATAGGTTTGACTAATATGCTTCCCTGTTCATCCAGGTTGTTGGTTGTTGGCAGCGTTCAGTTTTTGTGAGGGTTTTTTTTTTTTTTAAGCTGTTTCACTGAGGGCCACAACTTATAACTGGCTGTTGGCTACAGGCAATTCTCAGATTCTAGAGGCCACCCACGGTTACCTGCCACATGACCCTCTCCACAGGGCCATCAAAACTTGGCTGTTTGCTTCATGCAAGTCCATTAGGAGAATCTCTCTCCATTGTATGCCAGCAAAAATGGAGTCTTATATATTGAAGCAAATCACAGGAGTAACTTTCTTACCTCCTTTACCCTACAACATAATTTAATCATGCTAATGACATTGCATCATTTTTTCCATATTCTTGTAGTGAGAAGTAAATCATGTGTCCCACTCACACTCAAGGGGAGAAGATTGTACAGGTTGTAACGCCAGTGGGTAGAGATCATGGAAGTTTTCCAAGAATTGTCCCTACCACAACCCCCACAATGTTTCTTGTTTTTTATACTCTCCCAGCTAATGACCTTACTTCTTTTCCTACTTCACTGAGAAAACTGAAGCAATCAAAAGTGAACTTCCACAAACTCATACCAACAACTACTTAATGAAGCAGCATTTCTACCCACATAGTCTGCCTTCTCATCAATTACTGTAGGTAGATTTTTCCCTGCTCTTGTCTAAAACCATTCATTTCAGTTGTCCATTAAACATTCTTCCTTTACTCAAGAACTTTCCTTCATCAATTCTACCTTCTCTCTCCTTTTTCTGTCAAGTTTTTGCTCTCTACAGAATCATTCCCATCAGTGTGCAACTGTTTTTTCTGTCATCTTAGAAAGCCAAACAAAACTTTCTTCATGTCACTTCCCCCACCAGCTAATGCCCTGTTTCTTCTACTCCTTTGTAGTAAAACTTACGAAAGTGTTGCCTCTACTCTATTTCCCAGTGTTGGTATTCCCATTCTTAAATCCACTTCGCTCAAATTTTTGCCTCCCCCATTCCACCAAAACTCTTTGCCAAGGACATCAATGATGAGCACTTTGCTAATTCCAGTAGTCTGTTCTTAGTCTACATATTACTTTACCTACCAACAATATTTTTAAAAATTTATCTCTTCCACCTCCTTGGTATACTTTCTTTACTTGACTTCCAGGATACTACACACTTTTGGTTTTCCTCCTGCATAGTTCCCCTTTGCTTCTTCTCAGAATCCTTGCTAGTTTATTCTCTTATTTTTATATACGTAATGATGAAGTGCTCCAAGTCTCAATACTTGGGAATTCTTCTGAGTCTTAATTCTTTGTCTTTCTTTATTACCTTGGCTTTTATGTGCTGACATCTGCAAAATTTATGTCTCCGTTGTGGGACAAATGTACTGTTACCTTAGTCCATTTTGTGCTGATGTAAGAGAATACCTGTGATGGTAATTTATAAAGAACAGAACATTTTTTCTCACAGCTCTGAAGGCTGGGAAGTCCAAGATCAAGGCACTGGCATCTGATGAGGGCTTTCTTGCTGTGTCTTGAAATCGCAGAAGACAGAAGTACAAAAAGGGGATGAACACTGTGTTCCTACATGGCGAAGAGCAGAAGAGAGAAAACTCACTCCTGAAAGCTCATTTTGTAGTGTTATTAATCAAGTCCTCATGACTTAAACACCTCCCAAAAGGCCCCACCTCCCAAAACTGTTGCATTGAGGATTAAGTTTCCAACACATGAATTTTGGAATGGACAAAAACATTCAAACCATAGCAACCATGAACTAAAGAAGCTTAATCTTTATTATTCCTCACATGTGCAGACTTATTACCTAATTTTATGTTCAGAATTTTAAATTTTGTTTTCCCAAAGTTGTCCCCTAAAGTAGTATATGCTTCAGGACCCACATAACTTGTGATCACCAGATCTCAAAGTAAAACTCCAGGCTATGTCCAGTTCCCCACTCAGTCTTTCCACTTACATACCTAATTGACATCTTAAGTGCAGTAAGTCCAAAAACTACCCCTAACCTGTTCCTTTTAAAATAAGTCAGTTTTTTATTTCTTTACTGCCACCTGAAATAGTTTACCATTTCACTGAGTAAAAGTCAACATCTCCAAAATGACCTTAGTTAACTTATAAGAAAAAGCCGTTGCCACACTATCTCTATTTCCTGCCACTCACCTCCTCACTTATGTTGCCCCAACCACATTGACAGTTGTTGCCCCTTGCAGACATCGGGCATACCCTCACCTCAGTATTTTTCTCTTGCTTTTCTCTGCATGAAATTTTCTTATCATAGAGATCTGCTTGGCTAACATCTTCATAACTTTCTAGTCTGTTCAAAATTCACCTTCTCCTTAGGACTTACCTGACCTCCTTATATGGCAACCTGGCCTCCCCCTTCCCGCCACACTCCTGATTCCCTTTGTCTTGCTGTTTTTTAAGCTTTTTTCCATTGCCTCATGAATACTGTATACTTGGCTTCTTATCATGTTTATTGTGTACTGTGTTTCTTACTCTCCGAGTAAACTAAATTGCATGAGGATATGGATTTTTTCTGTTTTATTCTCTGATGTACGTGAAGCACTTGCCTGGGACATAATAGGTCCTCAGTAAATATTTGTTCAATAACTAGCATTAGTTGAAAGAATAGACTTACACGTCTATATGTTCTAAAAGTATTTGTTTTTTTTACAATATTTGAAATGAAATTTTGCATAGAATTCTCTCTAAAAATGTAAACCAACTAGAAAAGGATAATTTTAGTTGAATGAAGAGGTTAAGCTAAAAGAACATAGCCTTCTTAGCTTGATGTCTATTTCATGCCTTACAGTATTCAGAGCACAATTTAATTTGAAAACCAGTTGGGCACTTGTCTCAAATACAAATATTATCATAATTCTCCAACAAAATATAAAAATTAGGGCCGGGTGCAGTGGCTCACGCCTGTAATCCCAGCACTTTGGGAGGCCGAGGCAGGTGGATCACTTGAAGTCAGGAGTTCAAGACCAGCCTGGCCAACATGGTGAAACCTTGTCTCTACTAAAAATACAAAAAATTAGCTGGGTGTGGTGGCGCACGCCTGTAATCCCAGCTACTCAGGAGGCTGAGGCAGGAGAATTGCTTGAACCCGGGAGGCGGAGGTTCCAGTGAGCTGACATCACGCCATTGCACTCCAGCCTGGGCAACAGAGCTAGACTCCATCTCAAAAAAAGAGAAAAATTAATTTATATTTCTTTCAGCATATGTGTGTGCGTAGTGTATTGTGTTTGTGTGATATCAAGATAATGTTCATCAGAAATATATAAGAAGGTCCTAGAAATATAATGACATCCATTTTTAATGAACTTACTGACTTTGTTATGTATATTAGATTTCATGTGCTTTGCTTATCATTAGGATGAGAGTTATGAAATTACTGATATTTGATTGTAATTTCCTGTGGCTCAACCTAGTATGTATCATATACATATCAAAATTGCAAACATTCCTAGAAATAAATAGAATCAAAAACACTAAATTCATATTAAATAATATATAATTTTTATATAAAGGCATGAAACACTCCCTTAATAAATGGATAGCCTTATTATAATTTTTGTGGGGAAGATTTAATATAGAAATATCAATCCTTTTAAAATTAAAATATAAACATGATTTTCATCATATTCCCATTTTTCTGTGTTTTGAGAGAGATAAAATGATTTTAATATGTATATAGAAACAAATCCCTGATAATTATCATCAGTCAACTAATAAAAGAATTATCAAGAAACTAGTAATACTGAGATCACCCAGCATTAAAATTTACTATAAATGTGTCACAATAAAAGTGACATACAAATAGATGCAATTGATAAATGAAGTATATAGGTATTTCTGAAATAGATCCAAGGAAAGTCATGCATCACGAATATGTTCTGAGAAAAGTATCATAAGCGATATTGTTGTGTGAACATCATAGAGTGTATTTACATGAACCTAGATGGTATAGCCTATTACAATACACAGCCTGTTGCTCCTAGGCTGCAAACCTATACAGCATGTTACTGTACTGAATATCGCAAGCAATTGTAACAGTGGTATTTGTATATCTAAAGATATCTAAACATAGAAAAGATAATGTTTTGGCTACTACATCACTAAGCAATAGGAACTTTGCAGCTCCATTATAATCTCATGGGACCACCATATATATGGCCTACCATTGATGAAAACGTCACTATGCAGCACATGACTATATATGGGAACTTAATGTATGATTTAAAAAAAAAAAAAAAAAACACAAAAACACAGTGTGATCTAAGGATTTGGAGAACTGTGGTCTTGAGCCATAATACCTGGCTTCCAATCAAATCTTTGTTACGTCCGAAGTTTATAATGTGTGAGGCCACATTTTTTATTTTGCCATGCATGTTTTCTCATTGAAAAATGTGGGTACCTACCTCGCAGAGTTGTCATGACTTTTTAATGAACGAATGCATGAGAAATATTTAGAACACTGTCTGGTCCAGAGTAATATATAAGTGTAATTTTAATTCATTATTAAAAAGGATGTTTTATTTTATAAATGGTGCTGGTATATTGACTGTCCACCTGAAAGAAAGTAAATTTCCACCTCAGACGATATGCAGAAATAAATCTCAATGCATTCAAGATTGAAACTGTAAGACTATTTGAAATTATGGTGTACGAAATCAAGGATGACTTAAGCAAGAAGGAAATCCAAAACATAAAACGCTATCAGATTTGAGTATATAAACAGTTATTATTTTTGGTATAGCAGAATACATCATTAATAAGCAAAAGAAAACAAAAAATATGTTGAACACATGACAATTAATTAGTATCTCGGCTATACAAAGAACTCCTAGGTTCATATGAAAACCCAATATAAAAATGTAAAGGCAATTTACAGAGGAGGGAATGGAAATGTACAATACAGATATAAAAACATGTTTAACCTCACCAGTTATCAGGGAAATTGCAATCAACATCACACAATTGCACTATTTTAAATCAGATAGACAAAACTTTGTGTATAATACTCATATCAGAAATGCAAGATGTGTGTGTGTGTTTATAAATCTAAAGTGCTGGCAAAGATACAAGAAATAAACATGCTCATACAATGTTGATGTAAGAAATGCTACAACATTACAGCTTTTGAGATCTATCCTGTAAAACTTACTGCACCAATACATAGAAACAAATACAAGAATGTATGTGTGATAGAAGTTGGAAAGCAATTTCACCCTTAATCACTGGAGAGTGATTAAATACATTCTGATATTGCAGAATAGTATGTGGTGAAGCTATTTAAAATGCTGAGTTAGATCTGCATGAACTAGCCTAGAATAGTGTCATGCAATATGAAGAAAATTAAGTTGCTAAGAAACATTTGGCCCTATCTTTAACTGTCAAAAAACTTTGTTCATGTATTATTAGAGTGATGACAAAGAATACGAAAATTACTACATTTTACTTCTTATATCTCTACTTTGTTTTTAAAATGTAACAGAGGATACAAAAGAGAATGGAAAAAAAAAAATCCTTACTTCAGTTGTGGCATATGCAATGTTTTAAGGAAGATAAAGCAGTAATTTCCCAAGGGAAAAACTGGTTGTCTTTGACATTACATGTGCATTTAAGCTACTTGGCCTCTTGATTTCCTACTCTTTTGATGCTTTATTGAGGTCAAGAAGGCTCACTGGGGAGAGGCTTCAGGCCTAGAGGAAGCACTTACTGACTGGCAAAGGGAGTGGCAATTGCTTCATATTTTAAAGTTATGCCAAATTAAATGATTGCGTAATATATGTAATATTTTTATTTATCCTTTAGAGTTAAAACATAAAAAATACTCAACCCTAGCTTTACATCAAAATTACCTATGTAGATAATTAATAGACCTATTATGAGATGTTGCATCTATATTTGAACAGTCAGATAAATATTTCATGAAGCTTCTTGAAATGTTTGGGAAACACTTATATGATAAGAGCACATTAGTTTATAATAAATTGATAATTGTGTACTATGTGACACTGTCTCTTTTTTTCAAGTGTTAATTCATCAAGACTTTACCATGAAACAACATACATACTTTGTGATTTGAAAAATACTAAATTCGTACAAAAATTGATGCGTAGGGATTAGTTTCAGCATTGAGATTAGTTGGGATTTACTAATTAATACAACTTAAATCTATGAAGGGTTATTATACAAAGGATGATTATCCTTTTAGATATAATTAGTGAATGTGAAGGTCTGGGACATTATTGTATACTACTGTGGACTTTATAAACACTATAGACTCAGGGCACACTGAATTTACAAAAAGAAAAATCTTTTTTTCGATAATAAATTAACCTTAGCTTAATACTTTTGACTATTACTAAATAGAGTTAGAGGTTCTCTTAGAGATTTTTATATGCAGATTACATTAGGAGTTTTGGGGGTGTTTTTGTTTTTGTTTTTTGAGATGGAGTTTCACTCTTGTTGCCCAGGCTGGAGTGCAATGATACGATCTCGGCTCACCTCAACCTCCTCCTCCCAGGTTCAAGAGATTCTCCTGCCTCAGCCTTCCGAGTAGCTGGGATGACAGGCATGAGCCACCATGCCTGGCTAATTTTGTATTTTGTTTTTTGTTTTGTTTTGTTTTGTTTTTTAGTAGAGATGTTGGTTGGCTGTTGGTCAGGCTGGTCTTGAACTCCCGACCTCAGGTGATCTGCCCGCCTCAGCCTCCCAGAGTGCTCGGATTACAGGCATGAGTCACCAAACCCAGCCTACATTAGGAGTTTTTAAGGTCGTTTAGCAATATTCTTGCCAAAAATTATCGATATGATTAAATAAGTGCTTCCTACCCATATTCATTCTGTTGCAGACTTCAGAGTTTGCTAGTGTGCTGTAGTGTAGATAGTCTATTATCCATAGCAGTGATGGGAATCGAATCTCCCTTAGGGCAAGTTAACAATACCACTGAAAGCAGCACACCATTAATGTTTTCAGGTTAGTATTACAACACAGTATTTAGTAAATACCAGATTATGTGACATCCCAAAATCCCTTTTAAAAGTGTGATTTTAGCTGAAGGCCTTTTTAAGTTTATGAAAAGCCTAAGACTTTCAGATTGAAGAAAGTGGTACACATCAGGGAAAAGAGTTAATGAAATAGTTGCTCTGTAACATTCCTTATTTTACATCCCATATATGGCTCAGGCATTGGTAAAATGCATAGAATACTGTGTCTAGTATTGGCTCGTATTAGGTAGATTTGCAAGATTCTCTGGACGACTTAGTAAGCAAAGGTGGTTTCTCTGTTTCATGAAAGTTTTCCCTGCAGCCATAACTGCAGTAATTCTTGCACATAGTATATTCTCAAGACGGAACATTATGCATGCCTTTATATAACCACACCATTTAATGTCTCCTTATTCCACAATGTGTATTTATTTTCTTGTTTTGTGTGTGTATACAGTTCAATAGAATTTTTCATTTTTCAAGCAAAGCCATATAAAATTGAAAATATCTAAAATAGCAAAATTTGATGGTTATCAAGTTTATTTTAAACATTTTTTTTTTTAAGAATGCTTAGATACGTGAATGTGTTCACATTATTTTCTCAGATAAAAGTAATTTTGCAAAACTGGGGAGTTTGATACCTTCTCGCTTTGGAATAAAAAAGTGTTTTTCCTTTTGACCTCAGAAATTTATAATTGGCCTTTTTGGTTATTAATTTTTCTAATTTTTTATCATTAGGAATTTTTCAGGAGACAATAAGTTGATCATTTTCGTTTATTCTGAATCTAATGCCTTATAATTCATTTTATTGGTGTTTGGTTTCATTCATATTTCTTATTCAATTACTATTTTAAAATATTTTTGAAAAAGAAAACATTCCTTTTTATTACCTGGCTTCGAATTGCTTTTAGCCAAGTAACAGAAGTTTTAAAATTAGTGTATTCTTATATATGATTTATTAAATATTATAAATGAACTATTTCACCCATATATATAAAAAGAATATAGTTTTGTAATAGTATAGTTTGTTAAATTGCAGATGTGCTTCAGTAACCTTTTAAATGTAAATCAATGTTTATATGGTTATTTATGTCAAGTATTAATGAAATAATAATGTATAATATTTTCTTTTTTTTTTTTTTTGAGACGGAGTCTCGCTCTGCCGCCCAGGCTGGAGTACAGTGGCCGGATCTCAGCTCACTGCAAGCTCTGCCTCCCGGGTTCACGCCATTCTCCTGCCTCAGCCTCCCGAGTAGCTGGGACTACAGGCGCCCGCCACCTCGCCTGGCTATTTTTTTGTATTTTTTTGTAGAGACGGGGTTTCACCGTGTTAGCCAGGATGGTCTCGATCTCCTGACCTCATGATCCGCCCGTCTTGGCCTCCCAAAGTGCTGAGATTGAGCCCAAAGTGCGGAGGTTGAGCCACCATGCCCGGCCAATATTTTCATTTTCTTAATGACAGTCATTTGGGATAGTAAATAATCAACCTCCCATTACTAGTAAGATACTGAAATATAAGCGTTTATTTTTTAAAATAAATATTGCTTTTAGGAAAACTGTTGGTGAAATTAAAATAATAAGAAATATATAATTCACCTAATCTGTAAATATAAAATACTTGTAAGTAATTATAATTTAATAAATCATTTCAAAAATATGGGACATCAGACTTTTCAACTAATACTTAATTTTAATGGTAAAAATGACAATCAAGAATGCATAAAGATACAATAAAAATCCAAATTGTGAAAGTTTTCCTTATAACTTAATTCTCTAGATACATAAATTTAAACAGAGATGGATTTTCAAACATAGTTGAGACATTTACTTCCAATGTTATCTTATTTAGTTTGGTTATGTCATAGAGTATTAAACCATAAAGAACTCAAATTTATAAAAAGTTCTTTATTCCTAGATTAACTATTTTCTAAATAAAGTGTGCTTTTTATAAACGGGCATTCAGGTTAGATGCATGATTTTCATTTAAAACTATGATTTTGAATTTTTCTACTTAAAAATTTTAAAATATTTTCTAGATTTTTTTTCTGTCATTTATCAACTCACTATTTTGTGGTCATGCATATTTTACAGTCCTTTGCTTAATGACGGGGATATATTCAGAGAAATGCAGCATTAGGTGTTTTTGTCATTGTGCATACATCATGGAGTGTACTTACACAAACCTGGAAGGTATAGCCTAATACACACCTAGGCCCTTGGTATAACCTACTGCTTCTAGGTTACAAATCTGTACAGCATGTTACCTTAATAATACTGCAGGCAGTTTAACACAATATTAACTATTTGTATAGCTAAACATATCAAAACAAAAAAGTACATTAACAATATTAAAAATACAGAATAAAAGTTAAAAAATGGTACTCCTATATATATAATACATGTATAATATGTAATATAATATAATATACTCCTGTATAGGGAACTTACCATGAATAGAATTCACAAGGCTAGAAATTGCTCTGGGTGAGTCAGTGATTGAGCAGTGAGTGAATGTAAAGGCCTGGGACATTACTGTACTCTAGTGTAGACTATCAACACTGTACACTTAGGGCACACTAATTGTATAAAAATGAACTTTCTTTCTTTAATAATTAACCTTAGGTTAGTATAACTTTTTGCTTCATATATTTTTTAATGTTTTTGCTTTTTGGCTCTTTTGACTTTTAAACACTTAGCTTAAAACACTAATATATTGTCCAAAAATATTTTCTTTTTCCTTATTCTGTACACTTTTTTCTTGTTTCCTTTCAGCATTTGTTTTAGGTTTGGGTAATTTTACATGAGTAATTTGCATGTCGCTGAGGTTTGGTGTATGAATGATCCCAGATAGTGAGCATAGTGCTCAATAGGTGGTTTTTCAACCCATTCCTCCTCCCATCCTCTCCCCTCTGGGAGTACCAGTGTCTATTGTTGCCATCTATATGTCCATGTTTACTCAATGTTTAGTTTCCTCTTATAAGAGAGAACAATCAGTATTTGGCTTTCTGTTTCTGCATTAATTTGGCCTCCAGATACATTCATGTTGCTGCAAAGGACATAATTTTCTTCTTTTTTACAACTTTATAGTATTCCATAGTGTGTATATATCACATTTTACTTATCCAGTCCACCGTTGATGGGCATATAGGTTGATCCCATGTCTTTGCTATTTTGAATAGTGTTGTGATGAACATACTAGTACATGTGTCTTTTTTGTAAAGTGATTTATTTTCCTTTGGATATATACCCAGCGGTGAGATTGCTGGGTCAAATGGTAGTTCTGTTTCACGTTATTTGAGAAATCTCCACACTGCTTTCCGCAGTGGCTGAACTAATTTACATTCCCACCAGTAAAATATAAGTGTTATCTTTTCTCTGCAACCTCTCCAGTATCTGTTATCTTCTGACTTTTTAATAACCATTCTGACTGATGTCAGATGATGTCTCATTGTGGATTTGATTTGCATTTCTCTAACAATTAGTGATGTTGAAAATTTTTTCATATATATGTTGGCCACATGTTTGTTGTCTTTTGAGGCATGTCTGTTCATGTCCTTTGCCCATTTTTAGTGGGGTTGTTTGTTGCTTTTTTTCTATTTAGTTTATTTTAATTTTGTTTTACTTTTAAAACTTTTTAATTAAAAACTAGGAAACCAAAACTAAGACACACATTAGCCTACTCCTACACAGGGATGGTATCACCAGTGCCACTGTCTTCCCCCTCCACATCTTGTCCCACTGAAAGATCTTTGGGGGCAGTAATACACATGGAGCTATCCTCTCCTATGATGACAATGTGTTCTTCTGGATTACTTCCTAAAGGACCTGCCTGAGGCTGTGTTATAGTTAACTTTTCTTTTTTAATTAGTAAATGGAATGCAGTCTAGAATAATGATAAGAAATATAGTGTCGTAAATATATAAGCCAGTAACAGTCGTTTATCATCATTATCAGGTTTTATGTACTGTGCACAATTGTATGGGCAATACTTTGTGTACAACTAGCAGAACAGTAGGTTTGTTTACACCAGCATCACCACAAACATATGGGTAATGCTTTGTGATAGGACGTTAACAAGGGTTACAATGTCGCTAGGTGACAGAGATTTTTCAGCTCCATTATAATCCTATAAGATCACCATACATGGTCTGTCGTTGAACCAATCTTTGTTATTTGGTGCATGACTGTATATACATTTAAATATTTTGTATTTTTATAATGCCACTGGATTTCAAACCCTATGAAAGCAGAGATCTTATCCTTTTCATTTACCCCTACATCCCCAACATTTGGAATTATACCTGGCACGTAATAGCCACTCAATAAATAATTGTGCAGTAAATTCCAGAAATGTGCTAAAATTATTTTTTCATTGTTCTACTTTTTGAGGATTCATTTATTCTGCAGCCTAATTTTGGACAATTGTTCCATTTCCTTTTGTTACACTGCTTTTAAAAAATAAGACAAAGTGTGTATGATAAGAGAAAAAACTCATCTGAAATGCAATCTCTATTGCTCTCTTTCTGTTTTACCTGAATATAATTACATACTTTTACATTATTTAACCCAAAATACATATATATGTATGTGTATATGTGTGTGTGTGTGTCTGTATTCAACTTTGCATTGGTATTTTTTACATCATTTTATAATTTCATACAGTGCCTGCATACTGTCCTTCGTATATGACATTCTGTGTTGTGACTTTTAAACACTCAGCTTAAAACACTAATACATTATGCAGTGTACTAGTGTTCATTGTACAGTGTACTAATACATTGTACAATTTTCTCTGTTTTGGAAATTTCCCCAGGAGAATTGCAGAAGGAGAGAAACAAAGTGAAAGATTAAACCCATTTCATAACTTGACGAATACTACAATATGATTTGCAAAAGACAATATATACTGACACCAACGTTTTAAAAAAGAAAAAGATTAATAGTTTACCCCCTCCCTGATTTATATTTGCTTTATGTTTTACTTGATGGTCAATTTTGCTGCTCTACCTTGAATATATCTTTGATCATTTTAGAAATTAAATATTTTCCTACCTAATTCTTTAATTTTCATTATTTAACAATTTGCTTCACTTTTACTTCCCCCTAAATAATTTCATCTATTCCTATGTCTTTAAATACAATTTATATGTTAACTCCCACATTTCCCCTGGCCTCCAGCCCCATAATCAACCACTTATTTGGCATCATCACTTGGATGACTGATAGGCATTTTAAGCTTAAAATGGATAAAATAGAATTTCTTCCATCCTCATCTTTCACCCCTTTTGCACCATTTACTTCAATGAACACAGCCCTATTTCTATTTTCATAGCTATTTTTTACTTTTTAATTTTAATGTTTAGTTTAAAACATTAAATTGAAAACATTAGTTTTCATTTCAAATATTCAAATATGTTTAATACATCTTTTGCTAATCAGAATTAAGAACTCTGAACATGTGTCTTATAACATGTGCGCTGAAAGAGCTGGGCTAAAAAGAGGTGATTTAAAATAATAATGATTTCAAAGAGCTTTTTGTTAACACACGGATGATGAAGACTTACAGGCCTTTCATCAATATAACTTCAATATAGTAAAATCTGGTTTAGTAAGCATTAAGAAGACAATACCCCAAATTATTTTCACTTTTAAATAATGGGCTTCCCTGCAATAGTTTATTATTATATGACCTTCATAGTTTTTTAATAGTTATTTAACTTCTAGTAGTTTTCTTTTTTGAAATAATTATGTCTAAAGTGCTCATCATCTCAACATAACAGGAATAGTTTCAAGTGTTTCTCTTCTGTTCCTCCTTCTCCTAGAAAGCATAAGTTTTCTTTTCTGTTTTTCTTATTCCTAAGTTATATCCCTCCCTGGGATATAGTGTTGTATATCTTTAAATTTTGAATCATGTTTCAGGGGCAAAGTGAAATAATGTGTTAAATGGAAAAAGAAGTAAGTTAAATTTTGTCTTTAGAATATTGTCTGGGTAATTCAGTGGGGAGTTGAAGGAGGGGCTCATTGAAGAGTTTTGAACAGAATTTTCTCATAATGCTAAAATAAAGACCCCTTATCCTCAGTCTCACTAAGTTGTCTGATTTTATAGATGATGAAACTGAAGTGATTTGAGAAAGATCACATAGCAGAGCCAAGGTGAGACCACATATCTATTAACGGCCAAGTCTATATTTTTATTATACTACAATATGCTTTAGAGAGGATAAAGTAATAAGACTGAAGAACAGCACAGAATAGGACATATAGATCTAGGGAGCAGGGGAAGTCACAGATAGCTCCTAGGTTTAAAATCTGAGTTGGCAGTGGGTGAAGGGTAAAAATACATGAGACAAGGCGGCATGGTGTTTTATGAGAGATATTAGACATTGCTATGAAAACTGTTCTGCCTTTGATTTGGTTATCAAAAGTAGAGTAAACAAACTAGTGGAGAGTTAGAACTGCTTTTTAAATTCTTTTTGGATACTTCTATTCATGTAAATCTGTTTTACATATTTTATCAAATCAGTGCATTCACACAGGCAGTTATTTGTTTATTTGAAGTCTATAGTCAAAAGAAAGGATGCCATTTTTTCAGTTTGCTTTGTTCAACAACTCAATGTAGATTCCCCAAAATGGCACATGTATCTCCATTTGATGCTACTAAGCGGAGCCTCAGTAGCCTAAATTGTAATACATTGGGAAAATAAAAACATTTATCTGGTTAGATTATATAGTGTATATCATGGTAAAAAGCAAATTAATCTACTTGTTTTTCCTTACCAGAACTATGATATCTTGACTATTAAGTTTAAGAGAGAAAATGAAATGTCAGTATTTTGATAGGCAAATAATGCATGATATAACAAGAATGTAAAAATATTTTCAAAGATACTTTTTGGTCAGTTACAAATTATAGAAGCCCTCAAAATTATAGAAATTATCATAATTCAATTCAAATTTATTTAAGCAAAAAAGAGAGTTGTATTTCCTCTGTGCTGGCTTTAGACATGGTTAGATTCAGATGCCAAAAAATGCTGTCTTATTTTTATCTAAGTTAACTTCATTTTCAGTCAGGTTCTTCCTTTTCTCATAGTAGTGGTAAGATAGCCACTAGCAATGACAGGCTGGTGTTCTACTAGATTAGGAACACAAATATCTCTTTACCGACAAGTTTACCAAATTCTCATGCTCTTGTTTGGCCATCCTGTGTCATGTGCTCAAACCCAAACCAGTAAAGGTTATGGGTGTGAGTATAGCAACAGGTCAGACCTGGGTCATGTTTTTACTTCTAAAGCAAGCTTGTCCAACCTGCGCCCCAGGGTGGCTTTGAATGTGGCCCAATACAAATTTGTAAACTTTCTTAAAACTTTTCTATTTTTTTCTTTGCATTTTTTAAAGCTCTTCAGCTATCATTAGTGTTAGCGTATTTTATGTGTGGCTTGAGACAATTCTTCCAGTGTGACCCAGGGAAGCCAAAAATTGGACACCCTTGTTCTAGAGGTATTGAAAGATTGTCAGCCTTATCTGAGGCAGGTACACTAAGAATGAGAAAGAGTGTTTTCCAGAGGAAAACTGGGGTTCTGTTGCCAGAAGAAGAATGACTGGATACCAACTGAATGAATGAGTAAAATAACAGGTATCCACTGTTGATAGGAATTGCTTTATAAGTGTAATGTCATATATGTGTAGTAAATATGGCAGCCCTAAATAAAATAATTCATGCTATTATTTGGGAGTAATGGAACTTGTCTTGCATTTACTTCAATATATGGTTTTATTAAATTTTTTTAAATTTTTCTGCCATGATAATGAAGAAATATGATGCCTATAGATAATCTCATTCTTTTATAGCCATAAAACCATCATGAGTTGGAGTTCTTGTTTGTCGAAAGAGTAAATATATCTTAATGTCTATTTTTAATTAGAAACATATCAATGTTAAAATCGATTTATGTGGTATTTTTAAAACTCATAGGATTCTTACAGAAGTTATTTTGTGATTGCAAATAGAGAAATTGTAACTTTATTACTTTTGTTCTGAATCACAGTTGATGCTAGGATAATTAGTATAATTACATTGTTAATCTTTCTCTTTTTTTGATATAACAAATAAGTTGTGAGTCTAGAATAAGGAATACTTAAGTAAAGATTCTTTTAATTTAAAAGTAGTAGTTTTAAGCTGAGTACAGTGGCTCACACCTGTAATCCCAGCTACTCAGGAGGCTAAACCAGGTGGATCGCTTGAGCCCAGGAGTTCGGGGCTGCAGCTATGGTTGTGCCACTGCACTCCAGCCTGGGTGGCAAAGGGAAGACCATCCTCTCCAAAAATAAATAAATAAATAAAATTATTGAAATAGTTCATCACTGCTAAAATGGGTTTAGATTTGAAACAGGAACTGTCCAACACAGAAATAACAGTGACCAAATGCATGGAAATATTTGGTTCTGAAAAAAGAGTGTACGGATATTACACATATGTGAAAGACCATTAGGGAAATATCTTCATCTCTCAAGGATTTTCTTACCTATTCTTTCTTTTTCCAGTTAAACTTTGTGTCTCCTTTATAACCTTTATATACTTCTGTGCCAGCACCTTTAAGACTCCTGCACTGATACACACTCATTTTCTACATCTATAAGCTCTTTAAAGGTAGGAACAGTGTCATATATATCCTTTATCTCCAGCTTTCAACACAGGGCTTGGGCCATTCAGTAAGCATTTATAAATGATTAGGTGGATGCTAGCAAATATAATCATAACTCTGAAGGGAAATCCGATTTGTAACTGTCAAGAACATATCTGATTTAGTTTTATACATGTTATACCAAATAATTTGTATGCCATTGAAGATCAGTTCTTTTCTCCCAATTCTTTAGAAATAAGAATATGTATATTTATTTCAGCCAGCACATTAACAGACTTCACCAGTGAAAATGAATCCATGTACACAGTTAGAATTTGCTATTTGTCATTTCAGTTGGAAGTTAAATACTATCAATGTACAGACATTGCTTTGGTAAATGCCTTTATCTAAGAAGTAAGAGAAAATAATCTACCTTACATAATTATCTTTCCTTCTCTGTTTTTTCCCACCAGTAGTCAGTTATCCACCACCTCAAAGCTTCCATGTTTTTCTGTCTCACTTTTCCGTAACTCTGGCCCGACACTTAAAATGTAAATATAACACTACTCTCCTTGTAACATTATTTAACTGAATTTCAGTTTTTTATCTCAACTTCTTTTCAGAGAGTCTGTTTCCTATGTCTGCCCATATTAGATTAATATTGTATGCAAATAGATATAAATATATTTTTTAATTCTTCAGAGAAAAAAAAAGACAGTGTAAGGCAAAGAGGATTCTCATGTTCTTTTGTCAAAAATAAAAATTGGATGATAAATGCCTTGTGTAAGCTATTAAGTATTTACTTTTATTAAATTTTGAAAACTTTTTATGTTTATGTTTCCATTAATTTTCTAAATTTGGTAGTCTTATACAGAATAGCGTATTGCCTAAAATTAGAAAATGCTATATATTGTAATTACTAAGATGCAAACATTAAGTCTGCTCTTAAGTCATAACACATCTTTAGGTTTTTAATCTTGCCAACAAAATTTGGGGCCACATCAATATTTAATTAAACATTGATTGTGGTTGACAGATTTTTTTATTTAAGATTCTTTGAAATGGTTAAACACTAAAATTCAGGAGAAGGTATTAACTACATAAAAGCACCTTTAATATAAAGATAGAAATTGTCATATAATTCTTCAGTTTTCAAAGATATGGATATTTTTGCAAGGTGTTTACTGTCATTAAAAGTTAACACTACTTCGAATTATATATTGTTTCAAAGTTTTTGAGTATTGGTCGGGCGTGGTTGTAATCCTAGCATTTTGGGTGGCCGAGGCAGGTGGATCACCTGAGGTCAGGAGTTCGAGACCAGCCTGGCCAACATATAGTGAAACCCCTCTCTACGAAAAGAATACAAAAATTATATGGGCGTGGTGGCACAAGCCTTTTAATCCCAGCTACTTGGGAGGCTGAGGCAGCAGAATTGCTTGAACCCGGGCGGAGGAGGTTGCAGTGAGCGGAGATCACGCCACTGCACTCCAGCCTGGGTGACAGAGCAAGACTCCGTCTCTCAAAAAATAGATAAAATAAATAAATAAATAACTAATAATAAAACTTTGAGTATTGAAAAGAAGGAAAAATAATTAAAGAGTTTTTTTTTTTTAAAAAAAAAAAAAAAGACAAGCTGATGTTCAATAATGTAAGTGCAATACCCACATGTGCAAGTTGTTTTAGATAATAGTTTTAGAGTTAAAAAGAAAAAAAAAAAAAACTGTGAAAAAACATATATAATGTGAGACTGATTTGCCATGTAGTAGAAATTAATATCTTCACACATTTCATAGAGTGGATGTTATAAAATTATTAATAAAATTTCCTTACCTTTTATTATCAGCCTATAATTAACATTTTCTGTGCTGTTCTGCTTCAGGGTGGTTATCACACAGGAAATCATTACATTGAATAAAACAAAAATGATTACTTATAACTTAAAATAACATAAGACTAGGTCTTTTGAAAGTCTTGGCCGATTAATACATTTTTCTTCATTAAAAATACGTTAAAGCACTGCAGTTTGCCAGTACATATATGTCTGGTTTTTGTTGTTGTTGTTGTTGTTGTTTTGAGACAGAGTCTTGCTCTGTCGCCCAGGCTGGTGTGCAGTGGCACGATCTCAGGTCACTGCAAGCTCCACCTCCCGGGTTCACGCTATTCTGCCTCAGCCTCCTGAGTAGCTGGGACTACAGGCGCCCGTCACCATGCCTGGCTAATTTTTTGTATTTTTAGTAGAGACGGGGTTTCACCGTGTTAGCCAGGATAGTCTCGATCTCCTGACTTCGTGATCCGCCCACCTTGGCCTCCCAAAGTGCTGGGATTACAGGCGTGAGCCACCGCTCCCGGCCCATAATGTCTTCAATAATATTACAAAAAGGTTATCATTTTGAAAAGAATTGCTTATTCATAAAAATACAATCATATTTAGCATTCAGATACTTAAATCCTTAAAAGTGCATTTTCTCAGTATTTCATGTGTACAGGATAAAAATAAAGATGATTGTAATTCATCTGTATAATTGGTATAGTATATATCATGGTTTAACTTTCTAATTGTAACACATTAACTTTTCAGACAAATAATTTTCTACAAAAAGAAGCTGTGAGCAAAATTAACAAATATTATAAAAATACTTTTCAGTCTACTTCTTGAAACTGAATCCACTTAATCAGGGAATATGAAGTTTGTGTTTAAAATTCCCAAGAAAACTTAAGACTATTTCTCAAACTTTCTAAGTTCTTGAAAACTTGGACTATTTTCCATTAAGTGAAATGATTATATAAACAAATTATAATTAAACAAAATTAAATTTCTTGTATTACTGTAAATTGTGTGTATGGAAATGAGGTGTGTGTGTGTGTGTGTGTGTGTGTGAGAGAGAGAGAGAGATATGTATAAATATATTTATGAGGTGACTTGGTTTAGAATTTGTATTTATACTTTCTCTGCTTGCTACCTTCCAGAACAAAATTGCCTAAAATGCATGGCTGTATTTCTTTAAAATATTCTCATCCAAATTTGTGTTTTAAAGATAGCATTAGAGATGCTTGC
Source organism: Theropithecus gelada (assembly GCF_003255815.1). Taxonomy (NCBI): domain Eukaryota; kingdom Metazoa; phylum Chordata; class Mammalia; order Primates; family Cercopithecidae; genus Theropithecus; species Theropithecus gelada. The sequence goes on along the minus strand of NC_037675.1, from coordinate 27,441,517 downwards.
TAAAAATTAGCTAATGAAATCTCTCATAGAATACCTCAAACAACTAAATGTCCTGCTCAAATTTTAGCACATTTTTTTAGCCTGCCCATTTTAATGTTTGGAACAAGGAAAGCTTACTTCAGTGCTTTGTCAGTGACACAACAATCACAAGTTTTGACCTACCCAGTGAGACATAAAACATTGACATATGTGTCACTATGCTTCCATAATATAATTTTAAATGTTAGTATTTATATTTTAATTTTAGGGATGATAGAAAATTTCATATTCATTTGATATTTCTTATAATAGTTTTTTATTGTGATTAAATAAGTCAAAATATGCTGACCTTTGTGGCTGGATGTTTCAATACAAATAAAAATGTCTATATGTGGTCATCCTGGACTGAGTATTCATGTCACTGCCGTAATTTTTCAGTATCTTCTGAAAATATGGTAGTACCATTTGGTAAGATGGTAGTAAGCCCTAATTTTAAAACTGTAGCTATGATAGCCAAAAAAGCAAATAATTAGACTAATTATTTTATAAATATAGATAGTGCAGCTAGGTAATATAATTCTTAAATAGGGTTAGTCTACCCCAAGCCATTGAAAAATTAAAAATTATTAATTATTAGAAATCACTCATTATTATGAAGTTATATTTCATGTTAGTTTAAATAAAAATACTAACAATTTTGCTAACCTTTATCTCTGAAAACAGTCATGAAACAAGTAAGATTTTTAATAACAAATATTCTGGGCGATAAGGAACATGAAATTAATGTTTTGAAGGGACTCAAGCTTGAACTTTCCTACTGTTATCTTTATTAACTTTGCTTTATAATTCTACATTCTTTGTTTTTGAAATGTTTTAGAACAAAGCATTTTCTTAAAGTTACAATAGGTGAAGAATCATCAACAGCATTGTGATTTTTGGAGCTATATAGAAGTGTTACCTTTGGTGTATAGTTATGATTCCCTCTTGTTAACATACTGATTTCTTATAAATTCTATTGCAAAATGCACAGTGACTCAAGGAAAAATTTTATTTAATAATTTTGACCTGAAAATTGAGTTTTTCCTTTGAAAATTCTAATTTGACAAGGTAGTTGTATTAAAGTGTGATAAAAGTCACTTTAAACTTGTGATGTTTCTGTCTTTCATAAATTATGTTTAAACTAATTTTCAATTTATTTACTTTTCTAGGATAGCAAAGTAATATAATGTATGTGCACAAAACAGAAGTATTATTTATACGTATTTTTTTTAATTACAGGTAAAGATTATAGTTCCCAACAGCACAGCAGGTCTGATAATAGGGAAGGGAGGTGCTACTGTGAAGGCTATAATGGAGCAGTCAGGGGCTTGGGTGCAGCTTTCCCAGAAACCTGATGGGATCAACTTGCAAGAGAGGGTTGTCACTGTGAGTGGAGAACCTGAACAAAACCGAAAAGCTGTTGAACTTATCATCCAGAAGATACAAGAGGATCCACAAAGTGGCAGCTGTCTCAATATCAGTTATGCCAATGTGACAGGTCCAGTGGCAAATTCCAATCCAACCGGATCTCCTTATGCAAACACTGCTGAAGTGTTACCAACTGCTGCAGCAGCCGCAGGGCTATTAGGACATGCTAACCTTGCTGGCGTTGCAGCC